>NW_017306276.1:4793494-4814214 GCF_000935625.1 Nanorana parkeri | reverse complement strand
GTGGCCCCCAGCCAGCAGACGAAGGGGAGGCGGGGGGGCAAGGAAGAGGAGCCGCGGCCGGACCGAAGAAGAGAAGCCGACTGACCGCCGGGACAGCGAGCGGACGGACCAGGGGACCGGGACAGCGAGTGGGCGGACCAGGGGACAGGAGGCCGGGACAGCAGCGGAGGTAAGGGGGCAGTACACAGTATTTATTACATGTACCAGCAACTGTATGGGGGTCGAACATTCGACTCCCATACAGAATACAGACCGAACAGGGGGGTGTTCGGCTCATCCCTATTCACAACATCTGCGCTTGGAATAAAGGGCCAGCAAAACAAATGGCAAACACACTCATCAATTCATAACCAGCTTTAATGCAAGGTTCACATGGAAGGGCTTTACACAATCCAAAAGCAAAAAGTTCCCAGCTGACCCGGCTGCCAGCCTGCAAAAATACAGTCTAACCTACAGGGTTACAAACAGAGGTTTTAGATGCACACCTTTTGCAAAACATGTAGAAGCTGCACTGCCTCGTCAAGGCACCTCTGTATAGTATGGTCCTAACTCTAATCTATGAGAGGCTCCATCTTGGAGCATGTAAATAGCAAAGTCCAACCTCCTTAAAGGCACAGGAACACACCAGAAGGCCTGCTCATCACAATGGCAGCTGAAGCCCCCAGTGTGTCCCCACACCAAATACAACAAGCAAATCAAATGGCAAACCCACTCATCAATTCATAACTAGCATTAAAGCAAGGTGCACATGGACTTAGGCTCTGTTCACACCTAGGCGTATCGAATATGCGCGTTTGTCTCGCGTTTCGTGACAAAAAAATGCGCGGCAAACGCGCCTTTCCGAGGGCTACTTGGCTGTATCCCAATGGAAACGCACAACAAAAACGCAGCAAAGAAGCTCATGTACCTTTTCAGGCGTAGGCCGTTTTGTAGCGCGTTCAGACAGGCTGAAATACGGCAAGGTGTGAACCATACCCATAGAAAACAATGGGATTTTCATGTTTGAGCGTTTTGTAGAGCGTTCGTAGAGCGTTGAACGCGCTACAAAACGTACAGGTGTGAACCAGGCCTTACACAGTACAAAAGCAACAAAAGCAACACTTTCCCAGCCAGCCTGCAAACAAATACCCTGTCTATCTAATAGAGTTAAAAACAGAGGTTTTAGTTGCACAACCTCCAAGATGGAGACTCTCTTAGATTAGAGTTAGGACCACACTACACAGAGGGGCCTTGATCAGGCAGTGTGGCTTCCTCATATTTTGCAAAAGTTGTGTAAATAAAACCTCTTTGTTTAACCCTATTAATTAGACAGGGTATTGTTTGCAGGTTGGCTGGTAATCATGCTGGGAAAGTTTCGTTTTTGCAATGTGTAAAGCCCTTCCATGTGCACCTTGGTGTGGGGACACACTGGGGGCTTCAGCTGCCATTGTGATGTGCAGACCTTCTGGTGTGTCCTTATGCCTTTAAGGAGGTTGGGATACCTCCTGGCAAACCTGCACCCAATTCATCCTTTGCTATTTATATGCTCCAAGATGGAGGCTCTCATAGATTAAAGTTAGCACCACACTACATTGAGGGGCCTTGATGAGCCTTCCACATATTTTGCAAAAGTTGTGCAACTAAAACGTCTGTTTGTTTTTTTCGGTTGACAAATGTTTTATTAAGAAGAGGTTAGAAGGAAAAAAAGGATAAGAAGGAAAAGTTAGGAAGAAGGAAGAGGGAGTGAGAAAGAAGTGCAAGAACCAGGAAAAAAGGAGAGAGAAAAAAGGGGGCGGGGAGAATAGAGAATAAAAAGGGGGGCAGAGAGAGGATGCAGCAGGGAAGGGAAAAGGCTAGTGATGTAGTAAGGACTAGCATTAGAGCATAGAGGGAAAATCGCTCCAACAGAGATTTGAAACCATCAGATTCACTATATAGAATTCAGCCGGACCAAATCCAGCTTTGGAGATCCGAGCTACCCTTGTCTTGAGCAAGGTGGGTTTTCAAATGCATAATTTTCGTTCAGGACAGACATCCAGGCAGTTAGGTTTTCAGCACCTGGAAATAGAGACCTGGGTGGCAAGCAGGTAAAAAAAAGCATAAGACATCTATTTTAATACTTTTGTAAGAACCAGGGGGAGAGATGATAATGCAATGGCAAGAGTGAAGGTCAGGGATATGGATTGCATGGCACAATATGCTTTCGCCACTGCTGACCAGAAAGGTTGTAATAAGGGACAACCCCAGCAAATATGCAGCTAAGGGCCTTCATGTTGCACACATTGCCAACATATGTCAGAGGAGGAAGGGACGATACGGTGGAGAGGTTGGACATCTGTACCACCTGGATATTAATTTATAGTTCTTCTCTTGAAAGTGGGTTGAGATGGAAGAAGAATGTTGGATTGAAAACACCTTCTCCCAGTTCTCCTCTAACAGTACACAGCCAGGGCCGGTGCTAGACTATTTTGCGCCCTAGGCAAGACCAGCTACTTGCACCCCCCAGCTCCCCTCTGGCGGCGCAACAACCAATCCCCCCCACGCAGCCCCATTCTCCTGCCAGACAGATTCCGCAGGCAACAGGTGAATGTACGCAGCCAAGAGAAATAGCCAGAGTGCTATTGGTTATTTTAATTTGAAATAGCCAATAGCAGACTGGTTATTGAAATCCCCCTACTGAGCAGATGAGCGGACCTGAGAGAGAAAGTGGTCTCAAAGTTCCGCTCCTCTGCTCAGTGGCCGAGTACAAGAGCCAGTCTGCTATTGGCTTTTGCAATTTAAAATAGATGGGGGTGCCGTGGGGAGGTGAGTGTTTGATGCTGCGCCCTAGGCAGCAGTGCGCCCTAGGCGGCTGCCTAGTTTTCCTAGTGGTAGCACCGACCCTGTACACTGCCCAGGCCACGCTCCCACATCTTCATGTATGGAGTGGGACCAGGGTAAATCTTGTCCCTCAGGAAACCATACAGGAAAGATTAAAGCATGAGGTACGCGCACCCCCACCATGCACAATTGTTCAAAAGGAGTAAGGGGTCTATTCAAGTCCATCGTGGGAGTCAAAGATGAACAAAATCTCTGAGCTGAAGAGCTTCATACCACCCTTTCATGTTTGGCTGTGTTTGGGGGGACAGGGAAGGAAGAATCTGAGAAGTGTCAGGCCGAAGAACATGAGGAACTTGCACATTAGAGTCACAGGTCAGAGAGAAGACTTTGGAAGAGAGCATGCCAGAGGAAAACATAGGGTTATTGAATATAGGGGTAAGAGGGCGGGGACTAGATGTCAGAATGCACTGATGCAAACGGAGTCCCAGCAGGATAGGACATGAGAGGATAGAAAAGATAAAGGTGGAAGGGGCGGATGGTCACTTGGTAGGAGCCACGGTAAGGATTGTAAAGGGGTTTGGGAGACATCACCTTTCAATGCAACCCCAACCTTTGAAGTCAGAGAATGAAACCAATTAACTATTCTAGTTATGAGGGAGGCCTTAGGAGGGAAAAATCCGGCAAACTGAAGCCCCCTTTCTGTTTTTCTCTATTTATTATTTGTATCTAGCTGACAGTCCTTTCTTGATTATACAGCACATTCTATACATTAGCTTCCAATATTGATACATGAATATTTGGTGATTGTGGCAATACTGCTGTAATAAACAGCAGTGTAACTTCAGCAGTGTGAGAGAGTCACTGTAATACAAAGATCTTCTCAAGGAAGAAAGTGTCTCTTAAAATTCAGTAGTTAGCTCTCCTCAGTTAGACTTCCTGAAGTGGAACAGTATTCTGGATTTCTACAAGACACCATAGAAGACAGGGTACCTAACACTGCACCACCAGGTTCAGGACATGTGCCAGGCAAGACAGCTGTTGCCACAAGATGGTGTGGGGTCTACCCTTGAAGAGCTGCTAGAACCTCCAGCCGAGTGTGGCTCCTGTCCCCCTAAGAATAACAGCTTTGGAATAGTGTGGCAGTGTTATGCCTGTGCTGTTGTGTAGGCTCTTGGTGGAAGTTTTGGGGGACTGGGGGATCTGAGGGACTTATTGGATGAGTCTATTACATGGGGTGGGGATAGAGGCGAACAAGCTGTCACTGTCACCAAGTGCAAGACACAGGATAGCACCACCAGCTTCAGCAAATTTACTCAATGTACCAAAAAAGATGTAATGTCCCTGCCCACATTTACTAGATCAAATGTCTGTGGTCATGGATGGTCGGATGGTCCAACTAAACATACAGTATACTTTTACCTTCCACATGTTTCTGAAAGGCAGAGGTGGCCTTCTGGGTGATAATAATTGTAACTGGGCACTTGCCACTGTGGTGCAGCACAAGGCACAAAGTTGGAGAAAGGGGAAGACTCTACCACCTGGAAGTGGAGCAGCTGTAAAGCCAGAAATTGTTTAAAGTTGACATTGAGATGCTGGGCATGGGGTTATTGGGTGACTTTTTTTTTTTTCTTATGCTCTGGGAAGAAACACCTGCCTGATCAAAAGTGCTGCTGGAGAGCATGTGGGATTAGAGACTTACGGCAAGCTCCAGGCCTATGCTTGACCCTATTCTGAACGCTCCCAACCCAAAAAATCTTTAGGAATTCTTTTAAACCTATCAGAAAAAAAATATTATACATTTTTAAATAAAAATTGCACCAAAGAAAGCTGCAAGGGTGCCCAGCAGCAAAACCTCAACTGAAGTTCCTGCTGACACACAACTACAAAATAGTTCTAAAAAGGACTCTTTGGTCTGTTTGCTGTGATCAGAGGTGAGTACACAATAATATGGAACTCTAACTCACTGAAAATCAGAGTTTTGCATCACAATACAGAACAGTGAACATGGTAGAGGGGTTACAGAGTATGTATTCGACCACACTACAATTTACTGTAATGATGTACTTTAATAAATGGCTGATGGGAACCCTGACTTTGTGGACGGGGCTGTCACTTAGGAAACCCCCCATTATTGGCACTTTTAAGACACCTGGCCACTGTTCATAAGCCAGGAAATGCATGATTGGTAATTGGTTGCTATGTCAGTGAACAATCACATTCGTTCGTCATTTTTTCAAACTACGAACTTGCGTTTGGGTTGAACTCATTTTCACCAAGAACCTGAAGCTCATATGCCTATTGCTGCAGAGTCTACTTTGCTGAAATATGTGTACCCATTGAAAGATTCCCCCCTTTTCCTGTTCTGATGACAGCTGTATATTTTTGCTTTTCCCATCATTTTGCAAAATGTAGTTTTTAAACTAATGCAATATGTAAAATCTATATTGTACAGAAAATTAGGGCTTTCCCATTCATCATATTTTATCAAATACTATAACAAAAAGGAAAAACCAAAAGAAATAGATTCACAGGCTACCTCAAAACTTAAGACCTTTTAATGGAATTTCAGTATATAAAAAGTATTTTATCAAATACCATTGAACAATTTCCTTACAAAAAACATAGCAGCAGTTTTAAGCGGGATTTATGAGCATTTAAATGTTTGCAAATGCTTTACTTGCTCCATTCTCAAGATCCTTATTCAATACCAATTATTCTTGCCTTGCTTCTAACTTTTTTCTCAATAGCCCAGCACACCTCTGCATGATATACTGTATATTGAAAAAATAAAAATTAGTTCTTTTTTACTTTGAGACCGCAATATAACCATGTTAGACATCAACGTTTCAATGCCAAAATTACATGTCAAAATTATGACTTGTGTTGCCATAATTAGTTTGACTTTAAAAGGTCCCAAGCATAAAGTAGCCTAAACTTTCAGATACAAATAATGTGCTTTTTTCAAATATTTTAATAATGATTGTGACAAAGTATAATTTTGACTATTTAGTTAAATCTCTTTACTTTACTTTGACATTTTGAAGTCTAAACTATTCAAGTGACCCTAAACGCAGGCGTTAAATCCTAAAAATGTATTCAAATACCTTAACTAGTAACACAAATGTAGCTTATTTGTGAATCTCTGTAGATCCTCAAATCATCTCAGAATTCATGCTGACAACATTCTTCCTCCTGGAGGGTGGTTACTTTTGTTCCCCATGGTCCTTATGTGTGTTCTAAAGTAGCCACCGCTTCAACCTTGCTCCCGTGATGGGCTACAATTTTAAAACAAATTAGTAAACTAAACGTGAGATTATAGTCTATCACAGGAGTGAGTTTGCAGAAGTGGCTATCTTACAACACACAAAGGGACCATGGGGAACAAAAAGTATCCACTCACCAGAAGTGTCAGCATGAATATAAAGAGGATTTTTATTATCTACAGTTGAGTGATGCACAAGCTGCATTTTTGTTAATTCTTGTTTTTATTTATTGTACCCATGAAGGCAGTGACTTTTCAGTTTACAGGATTAATAAACTACATACAGTATATAGTTAAAAAGTACAACATAATGAAAAATATTTCTCCTAGACTTGGAATAAGTTAGATTTCCATGCATCAGGGTTTTTTTCAGTTTTCATAACATTTTAAAGACTACTTGTCACAGAGATGAGTAAAATCCCTTTAAACCTGTGCATACAAATACTCATTAAAATTCCCCATAGACATGAAAGATATCTACTACTTTGTTACAGTCAGCAAGTAGCTAATCCCAGTTGGCAACATGTACCACACGTCTCCCGAGCAAGGTTTCAAGCATGCTTTACTGTTCAGAAAAATGGGCAATGAGACAGAAAATTACAAGGAATATTATTCTCTAAATAATTTGCATGCTGAAAACCCCCTAAAATGAGACGACACATTCAAAACATCTCTGATAGAACAGAACTCTAAAGAAGAACTGCATAGAAAATTGTAACTTCTTTTTGAATACCCAATGTTAAAACAATACTACGGCTAGATTTATAAGGCCCATTTTGTAGATTATGTTAGAGATACGTTTTGGATTTGGGTCAGATGTGGGTCCAAGGCAAACACAGCATGTTAGCCATTTGTGGACCCACCCAACTAATGTGGCCATTTGCCCACCCAAATTCCTGTTTGGTGTAATGTCAGCACAGTGCTTGGGATCACAGGTGATGTGTTTAACCAAATATGTTCATGACCATATTCAGTCAATATCACACAGGAATCCTCAGCGCTGTGTTTACCTAACAGAAGGGCCAGAGATCTGGCATTCAGCAATGGGTGTGTTGGAGGAAAAACATGGTCAGGGAGTAGGTCATCATGATTGCAATCATTTCATTAACTCAGCTTTGAGTTGGCCCGTACTGATCTGTGCGGTGTGTACGGCCATATCGGGCCATTCCCGGGAAGGAAAGTGTGATTGTACGCAGCAGCTTGTTCTTCCCTATGGGAGGACGTGGCCATATACTGTCATATGCTCACCAGAGCTGCACATCCGTGCGGGTGCGGGTGTCCATGCTCAGACGCTGACAGGATCCCTCCTGTCTGCGTCCAAGTACAGGCACCAGCACAGATGTGCAGCTCGGGTGAGCATACAGCAGCGTACAGCTGCGTCCTCCCGTAGGGAAGAACAGGCTACTGTGTACAATCACACGCAGCATCTGTCCTTCCTGAGAATGGCCCGATACGGCCATGCATGACACACGGGCCGACTCTCAGCTGTGTGAATTAGGCCTAAAACTAGCAAACTATGAATGAGGGTGAGGCACGGGAGTGATGGATTAGTGGCAGCTGTGGTGGTGGATGTTGTGGGGATGGGCATGGGAGTGGGGTGGCAGAGTGTTAAAGCACAAGGCTGGGGGGTGTGCTCAAACATGGAGGAAGTGGGGAGTTTAAGTGCCAGAACAGAGGATGTAGTGACTGCAGACTAGTGAGAGAGGGTGGGGGGTGTAGAGTAGTGCTGGCAGAGCAGGGTAATGAAATCTGGTTTCTGACATATTAGTGTGTGTGTGTGTGTGTGTGTGTGTGTGTGTGTGTGTGTGTGTCATTATACTAAGAAAAAAAAAACTGTGTGGGGTTTTAAGAGGCATACACCATTGCATTTGTTTACAAAAATCATTATGTTATTAATTACGACCTGCTCTCAATAATAAAAAACATTTCGACGTACAATAAATAGATTATTTTGCAATATGCCTCCTGCAGCCACATTTAACCCCTTCATGACCGATGCCTTGTTTTAATTTTCTATTACATGTTATAATCCACATTTTAGGCCTGTAAATTACTTAAAACCCCCAAACGTTATATATTTTCTGAATGCCAAGACCCTATAGAATAAAATGGTGGCAGTTGCAAATGTTTATGTTGTAAGATATTAGCGCAACTCATTATCAAACCCCAACATTTTGTGAAAAATGCACTTAAATGCCCCAAAACACAAGAAATACCAATTTTTTAATGAAATATAAAAGATGAGGTTACAACGAGTAAATAGATACCCAACATGCCCAGGTTACAAATTGTGTGCGTCCGTGAAACTGAGACAAAATTCACTACCCCAAAAAGTCCATAGACTATGCTTTAAAAGCCCCCACAGGGCATCAGTTTAGAGATACATGTAAATATTGGCCCTAGAATTATTGCTCTCACTCCGTCGTGCGTGGCAATACCCAACATATGCAACCTGATTGTTGTTTTTATACGTAGGCGCACCCGACGCGTGTTTACGTGAAGACGTGAATGCTGGAAGGGGACTTTACATTTTAAAACAAATTATTATTACATTTATTTTATTTTGAAAACAGTTTTTTTTATAACTTTACTTTAATTTCTGTCACATAGGGGGGGGCTTACAAGTCCCCCATGTGATAGCATATTGCAGTGACAGGTCCTCTTTAAGGTGATACTGGGGTACCACCTTTACAGTTGAAATAAGATATTGATGTGCAGATCGTACTTTAATAGCTTATTACTGGGCTTCAGGAGGCAAGCACTGACAGCTATGGGATCGGAAGTGATGTCATCTGCATCGCCGATCTCCTCCCCAGCTTCTCCCCCACACCAGATAAGCTGGTCGCAGGCCCATATGAGGGGCAGTAGAGCCCGGGAAACATGGCGGGGGTGTCAGGTGGGGAGGGGGCCCGTTTACTGGCCCGTAGAAGCGATCTGGCGGCAGCTGAGCCGCCAGAATCGCTTCTACTGTGAAACCGACAGTCGGCTTTACAAGTGTAAACAGAGTCCCGGCACCAAATGCCCCTGGGAGACTGTTCAAATGGGCCTGATGCCAGGGACATACACCGTACATCATAGAGGGGTTAAACTCAGTTATCAATGCGAATACCAATTAACCAATATCGTCCAGTATTTCATCTTAGTTGATCCATATAGATCTTCAGTCATATTTCACTTGTGGCATGCTTTCATTTGCCCAATGCGTTTTGCTGGTATGCTTCCTCGGGGGACCAGAGGCAATTTATCTAGTATAAACTAAACACATAATTACTTCACTGTTTTTTTACAATATTTATATACTTCTGCATTATCCAATAAATCCTAAGAAAGGACTTACCCTTTTGGGTGTCAAGATAGGCGCAGGTCCTTTCCAACAGAGGAAGGGCACAATGAACTATGCCTCTCACCGTAGAGAATTTGCGGTGGGACCATAGGGACAACAATGAGGAGGGTCTTAGTTTGGTTGTCTGCTCCTTCGATTATTGTATAAAACCACCTCCAAACATTTGCTACCATAGGTGTTAAAAGAAAATGTACAAAATGACTATTCACTATTCAGCAGTCTCTTCAGCCATCAATTTTACCCTCACATCAATAATAGTCTTTGCGTGTCATTATGTCTATCATTTGTATCATTGTATTTGTATCATCTCATTTTAATCTCCTCTTTACTTAATGGCATCTATGTAACAATAAGCCTCACATATGTATTCTTGGATGCATAGTATCATTGACCATATCCTCTCCCCCTCTTGTGACCATTCAGTAACATCACCTTAATTTATAAGATATTCCCCATTAAAATATGACGCATACCCACACATCATTGGATACCAGCTTATATGACATTAAGTGCTCCAAAACTATCAAATATGTGTGTAACAAATTCCCCGCCATTTTTTTTTTTTACAAGAAAGGGGTATAACGTTTCATAGGCTTCGCCAATTTTTACAGAAAGTTCATTAAAACATTTCGGGTATTAAAGCACCTATCACGCATCTTACTAGGCATCAAGCCCATTCCCAATGCAGCTCAGGTTGCGTTCTTGGAACTGAAAAAACTTTTTACTTCTGCACCCATTCTCAGACATCCTGAACCCACATTGCCATTCGTCCTGGAGGTGGACGCATCGGAGAACGCAGCTGGTGTAGTACTCTCCTAAAGACAAGGTTCGAAGTCGCTGTTACATCCTGTAGTCTTCTTTTCTCGCAAGCTTAGCCCAGTAGAAAGGAATTATAATGTGGAAGATCGGGAACTACTGGTCATCAAACTTGCACTGGACGAATGGCGCTATCTTTTGGAGGGAGCTGCACAACCAATCTTGATATTCACAGACCATAAGAACTTGGAATTTCTGAGGTCTGCTAAACGTTTAAATCCCCGGCAGGCAAGATGGGCGTTGTTCTTTTCAAGATTCAATTTTCTCATTACCTATCGCTCAGGGTCCAAGAATGGTAAGCCTGACGCATTGTCCCGTATATTTCCTGAATGCAAATCCACTAGTGAACCTGATACTATCCTGCAAGCTGGTAATTTTCTGCTACTCCAACAAGATCTTGTCTCAAAGATTCGACAGACAACCTCTAGAGTCTGTCCCTCCCAATGTGGATGTGTCTGAAGCAAATGGACTTTTGTTGCGTAAGGGAAACATTTTTTACCTCATGAGCTTCAAACAGGGATGTTAAAGACTTGCCATGGTGCTCCCCTGGCAGGGCAGTTTGACATTCATAAAACTCTGGATTTAGCCCAGCATTATTTCTGGTGGCCCAACTTAAAGACTGATTGCCAAAAGTATGTGAATTCTTGCATAGTTTGTCCGTGCAATAAAGGCAGTCATTCCAAAGCCTGGGGGTTACTACAATCCTTGCCTGTCCCTGACAGACCATGAATGGACATCTCAATGGACTTTATTGTGGAACTCCCCCCTTCGGAAGGATACACAGGAGTTTTTGTGGTAGTAGATTGCTTTTCCAAGAGGGCGCATTTCTCTCCAATCCAGAGTGTTCCATCTGCGTTTGAAACTGCACACATGTTTATCCGAGACATTGAGACTTCATGGCCTTCCAACCACATGCATGTCTGATAGAGGGGTTCAATTCACCTCTAGATTTTGGAGAGCCTTATGTCAAGTGTTGAAAGTTCAATTGTGTCTATCTTCAGCCTATCAAACGGAGAGGACAAACCAGATGTTGGCACAATATCTGCGTTTGTTTTTCATCATTCTCCCAAGACGATTGGGCCTTGCTACTTCCCATCGCGGAGTTTGCGTATAATAATTCTATTCACTCCGCATAGAAACAATCTCCTGTTTTCACCAATTTATGGATTTCATCCGGCTTTTCTTCCAATTACCTTGCCCGATTCAGAAAGAAAGTGAAATGCTTATTATAATAAAAGTAGAAGATCCACTCGGGAATCCACAGTTCCACTACCTTAGAAATCATAAGGCAATAATAGCTTAAATTTGATGACACATTGTTTAATCCTCAGGTCCAGGTTACAGGAATATCCTCTCACTCGCCTAGATCCTAATTTCCCAACCTTTTTTCAGTCACAGAACCCTTTAAAAGTATGCAAAATTTGGTCTCTCCAAAATCCATACCAAACCCCCATATGAGATATGGGTCTGGTATGAATTTTGAGGGGGGACCCTCAAGCAGGAACACACAAAATAGTGGTATTCCCCCTCTTTCACATCAAAAGCATTCTTCACATCAGGGGGATGACTTTGTGTGAAAATTTATATGCACCCCTGAGGTATCCAGAAGGCACATCAGGGTTCCACAGCACCTTGGTTAAGAAAGGATGACCTAGATCACTACTAAGCTCAATCCTTCCTCTTCCTGTCTTATTACTCAGAAACTGCAGATATTTTGGCTCCCTTCCTGGATCCATTAAGGTGCCCATACACCTTACAATTATCTGGAGATTTTTGTCTGTGAACGCGTTTTCATCTGAAATATTTGTCTTTCAAACAGGCTAAAAAATGTTCATCTAGTTGGACAAAAATGTACAGTTTAGTGGCGTTGTTGTACAACAAAAATCTCAAGATGAAAACTGCACATGCTGAAATAAAAATCTGTTCTTTCGATCGATTAAAATCAGGTAGTTAGTGCTGCTGACGAACAATAATTGCAAGCTACATTGGTCTGTGCATGATGGGCTAGCTGAACAAAAATTGAACGAGGGTGAGATGTCTGGACAAAAAAAGTTGTACAATAGTTGTAAGGCGTATGGCCACCTTTTAGAGTGATTCCCTCTCGCTTCATAGCCTTGTGACAATGGTGTTACTAAACAGGAATGGAAGGGAAGTCCAACAGTGACATAAACAGAAATAGTGATGTATAGTGCCACTGAATTTCCTGCTCACTTCTAAAAATCTTCACCAGTGTCTTCCACTCCCCCACAAAACTCATTGTATCCATAGCAGCAGGTCCTTTCATTGTATTTTGTGTTACCTCTGGTTCCAGTATCATTTTCTCTAAAGATCCTTTGGAATTGTAATGTCTACCTTGATGGGTGTGTAGAGTCTTTCCTATTGAATCTATGGTTAAAAGATTAGTCAAACAAAAGCATAGAATGCAACATGCATATCGTATACATTGGCCTTATTGTAATAGGAAATTACATATCTGCGCGAGCTTAGAACTTCATACAAATGTTTTCCCTATTTCTTCTTAATTAGCATAACAATTGTATATTTGTTCCATAACTGGTAATGCTGTTTACCTCCTATACAAACTAACTGCAATGTCTGACGAGATTGTTTGCCTGTTCCTCCATACTAATTTTTTACAATAATATCTATACTCAAATAATGGATACATTCTGATTCTTTAGAGTTAAATTTGTCAAGGCAGTTTTTTCATTTCGATGTTTACCAGAAAACCCAAATAACATCTTTACAGTGGCAAAATGATTCATGAATTAACCCCTTCATGACTGAGCTTGTTTTTAGTTTCTGTTCGTAAATGACTGACACACTTTTGACATTTTTGCTGTGTGATTCTTCCACGTCAGTAATATACTTTCTTACAAAGTGCACCCACACATATTATATATTGTTTTTTAGAGGACAGATAGGGCTACATATTTATATCACATATGTGCGTCTAACGCCTCACTTAGGACAAATAAAATATAAAAAAAGAGGAAAAAACCGTTAAAAAAAAACACTTTTTTCCCAGTTTTGATTTGTAGTATTTTTTTTACAAAACCAGCACAGCTAAAAAAAAGCAATAAATACATTCATTTATTTGTCCCTTATTTTATTTTATTTTTTACACATTTTTTTATTTTTTTTACACTTTTCACAATTTTTTTTTTTTTTTCCACTTTTCACTTTTTTTTTTAACTTAAAAATGTTATTTTATTTATTTAATTATATCAAGCAGATTTTGTGAATTAATCTCACTGTTACTGCATGATAAATTAATAAATTTTTGGTTATTATCAGGCTGCTTCAAACTTCAGAACAGCCGATAATAAGTTAGTGACACTGATCCTGCAGCAGTTCAGGATTCAGCTGTTACTAAATGTTTTCTGATTGTTGCAACAACGATCAGCAAACAAACATTCTTCTTCCAGGAATAGATACATTGTAGGAATAGACACATTTTGTATCTATTCATGAAAGAAAAAAAAAAAAGCCAGTATAGCTTGAGAGAGATATCTCTCGATCTATACGAGCTGTCAGAATGCCGGCAAAAGCCGGCATCTGTGTCCGCTTTGCTTTGACTCTCAGACACCCGATATTAAGGTATCGGGTGTCTGAAAAAGGTTAACCCTTTCATTAATGAATGCCTCTGTAGTAAGGGCATCCATTAATGAATGTTAAAAGCTGATTCTCAGCGATTAACAGCCCTCTAAAGCAGCAAATAACTCGTCACGTACAGTGTACGTGACAAGTCATTTGGTCCCTTTGTGGCTGGACGTACAGTGTACGTCTCCCGTCACGAAGGGGTTAAATTACAATGGTGTCACTTTTCTCTGTACATAACAATCATGTTAGTCATTCCATTTAAAAAATGCTTTTTAAATTATGTAAGCATTTTGATTTCCACAGTTTCCTTAGCTAGCACTCTCTTGTGAATGACTACTGACAAGCAAACTCTTCAGTTTCTTTTTGCAAAAACTTTTGCTTTAATTTTGGGCAGCAGAGATAATAAGACTTTTAAGTTATGTTTTGCTGATAGAATTTGATTACTACTTCCGTGTCACTAATCTACTAACTGACTTATTTGTCTGGATGTCACAACACTTCTTAAAACGAATGGGTCTGTTCACGAAGCTACCGAAGGATCTAGCCGTAGCTTCGGCTGATCCTTCGGGTAGCTTCGGCCACAGGGCTGCTATACGGGCTATTCACTATAGCCCGTACAGCCCCCGAAGTTGGCCAGGGGGCTCAGTCGAGCCGAAGGCATATGCTTCACCTCTATTGAGCCCAGGGGTAATTTGAAGCTGGCTGAATCACCGGCCATTGGCCGGCCGGCAGCCTGCTTCTGACAGCTGGGCGGAGCCAGCCGCCATTTCACGGCTAGCTCCGGCCACTTGCAGAGATCAGCGTCCCTGGTTACCAGGAAACCAGAGACGCTGGTCTATCATTACGATGAGAACCCGTCGGAGCTGATGTAAAATCACAGCAGCTCAGAGGGGTTCTGTGTTTAATGACAGAAGGTGTCCCTGGTTACCTGGTAACCAGGGACACCTTCTGTCATTACACCGCGACTCCTCAGTACACTGAGACCCCGGCGGAGCTGCTGTAAAATCACAGCAGCTCTGACGGGTTCTGTGTGGTTCTGTGTGTAAGGACACATGGGCATAACCTTCAGCTGGTCTGCTGAGACACTATTAGGAGACAATCCTAGCACTCCATTCTGCTTTGGAATATCATCTTTATTAATATTCTAGACACTTGAATGCTAAAGGAATACGAATAAAGATGATACTCTGAAGCAGAGTGGTGTGCAGACAACATATCTGCTAGATTGTATACTGTGGTGCTATCTACTAGTTGTTCCAGCAGCCGTTGGATACTGGGGTATAACAGTGTGGTGTGCGAAGGGCAGTGGCGACTCTAGGAACAATATATAGGGGGGGGCACATAAGCTACCACAGTCAAAACTGGGGGGGGCACTAATAATTTTCACCACTAAATCATACCACTGAAAAAAAACGAATATCCAGAGCCGATATTAACCCCGCACAGCTGTACCTCCTCCCAACTCTTCTTACCTGCTGCTGCTGGGGCATGGCCTCCTCCACTCCCTCCCGTCATCTGTGCCATGCCGCCCCTGGTTCAGCTGATACCCATGTAAGGGGCCCCTCAGGCTGCCCAGACCCCTCACATAGGTACTGGCCGTACCCCCTGATGGCAGACATGCCAACTCTCCCAGACGCTCCCGCTATTAGATAGCGGCTCCCGGGAGAGAAACATTTTCTCCCGGAAAGGTTTACTCTGCTCGATCTAGCAGATCTGTTTTCTTTTTTCTGACATCGGCTGTTGTCAGTGAGAAAAAAAAAACAGCATAGGAATGCATAGCAAGATTCCTATTGGCTATTTCACTTTGCAACAGCCAATAGCAAACTAGCTATTGCACCCACCCTCTGATGCTGTCAATCAGCAGAGGGGGAACTGAAGTTTTCCATCAGGTCCTCTTCTAGTGATTCACAGCAGCAGAATACTAAAAAAAAAAAACCCTTCAGATAGCAAAGAAGCTATTGCTTCCTGTGCTATCTGCCATCATTTCAGGGCGGTGCTCTGCCCCCCCACCCCCCGGATGTTGTTACGCCACTGCATCGGGCATAGCGGCCGTGCGGGCTTAACACAATCAGGCTGATTGTGTTCGGCCCGACATGCCCTATGGCCAGTCCGGCCCTGGCGGGGGGCACACGGGGGGGCAAGCATTAACCTAGGGGGGGCAATTGACCCCCCCTCGCCCCCCTGTAGCGACGCCACTGGCGAAGGGGATATTACAAAGAATATTAGGAGACAGGCTGCTGTCAGGAAGAGATCCAATGAGCATCTGAGTAGTTCATTTGGCCAACCCTATGTGTTTTAAATAGTAGCATTTGGCCAACCCTATGTGTTTTAAATCTGCTTACTACTGTGGGAATCTTGCAGCTGCCAGTGAAACACTACTTAAAGGGAACCTTCCTATTTCTTCATCTTCAGTTCATCTAGAATACTTTTGTGTTTCCATAACATTTGGATTACAGATACCTTTAACTGAAGGTTGAGTGTTCCCATGCCAAGTTAAAAGGACCCACCACCTGCAGGTAGAGATAGTTATTGCTGTTATTTATTGTCGTCAGTAGAGTTGTTCCCTCATTCGCTCAGTGCATTCAGGCAGGCTCATTCACTAGCAACTAAAGAAAACTCAATTTATGTTCATTGTGTTATTGCATATTTCTGTGATTATAGCATATGACCCTGCTATTCTCAAATCTATCTAATCAGTACCTTCTTCACAGGGCTTATTTCAGTCTAAATATAGCCCATTGTGTTATTATTTGTGCGTCCGGGTCACCACTGGAAATAGTAAGAGAGTCCAACATTTCCAGCTTCTTCAGGGGTACTTGCTACAGAAGTAAGAGGGTTCAAGAATTAGAAGGCAGTCATACCCACAGATCAATATGTGTGTCCAAGCAGGATACAGTTAATTGGTCCCTTAGAGGTGGAGTAGAATTGTGTGTGTGGTAAGTTTATACTATTTATATCAATTTATAAAGATTATTGTAGTACCCTTTCACAGCTTTGAGAAACATCAATGAAAGCCAAGCCACAGACAAAAAAAATATCAAAACTTTCAATTGATGTAGGTTAAAATTTATTGCAGAACTGAGAACGTTTTGCAGAGCTGGAATAATCTAAATATAGAATGGAACATAGGAGGACGACTGTGCTGGCAGGGCCCAGCATAGATTCTGCACAGCCCACCAAAGAGTCGCAGGTGGGCTGTGCAATACCCTTTGGTGGGCTCTGTAGGATCTGTGGGGGCTCTGCAGGATCTGTGGGGGCTTTGCAGGATCCGTAGGGGGCTCTGCAGCCTGCAAAGCCCACCACAGATCCTAGACAGCCCCCCTTAGATCCGACAGACTGCAGGGTCTCTTCAGGATCTGTGATGGGCTGTGCGGGTCTCATTGGGGCTTTACAGGATCTGTGGTGGGCTTTGCAGGATCCGTAGGGGTCTCTGCAGCCTGCAAAGCCCACTACAGATCCTGCACTGCCCCCCTGAGATCCGGGAGACTGCAGGGTCTCATGGGGGCTTTGCAGGGTCTGTGGTGGGCTTTGCAGAATCCGTAGGGGTCTCTGCAGCATGCACAGCCCACCACAGATCCTGCACTGCCCCCCTGAGATCCTGCAAACTGCAGGGTCTCGGGGAGTCTCTGCAGGATCTATGGGGGCTTTGCAGGATCCATAGGGGGCTCTGCAGCCTGCAAAGCTCACCACAGATCCTGCACTGCCCCCCTGGAATCCGGAAGACTGCAGGGTCTCAGGGTCTCTGCAGGATCTGTGGGGGCTTTGCAGGATCCGTAGGGGACTCTGCAGCCTGCAAAGCCCACCACAGATCCTGCACAGCCCCCCTGAGACCACAGCTTTCCTACTACATCCATAGAGGAACATGTCAAAAGCTGGATACAGTTTGTGCACTGTATCCAGCGACTGACAGGTTACAGAAAAAGTATTAAACAGGAATGGGTGGGGTAAATTTAGGGGGGGGCGTCCGGGTTTTGCCTTGACTAGGGCAGCCCAAACCAGAATACACCACTGATCGTCAATGGTAAACACACTAAGTATGGACTGAATCTCATCTCTGAGCCTGCTATAATCCTAAACATACCAGAAGTCCAGGTCACAATAAACTATGTTGGGCTCGCCTGAAATGATCCACAAGATCAGCCCATTGCTCTTCTGCCCTGCACTCTTGCTCTGCAGTATGTTCAAAAGTGGCCATGTAGTTAGTGGTCATCAGTATCATTAAGTAATGCCTCCCTCTAAGATGTGACAGCACTGGTATTTTGAGTATGAATTTTAACAGGTGTCTTGACCTTTTACATTTTTTCCTGATTTGCTGTTTAAGTTGCCTGCAACCCTCACCACATATAATGTGAGACTCATGTGAGCATTATGGATATCCCCCTTAAAAGTTTTTTTTCTACATGTAGTTAGGCTGGGTTCACACCTGAGCGTTTTTTGTATGCTCGTTTTTCAGCTTGCTTTTTCGTTCAGTGAAACGCGCGTTTTACTGGCGGTATGATTTTTTTTTTTTTTTCCTTTATTTTCTCTATTAAAAAAAAAATACAAAAAGTTTTAGTTTCACTTTTAAACTTCCCGCCGGCTCCGACGTCTTGTAATGCGGCCGCTCGCAAGGCACAGAACCTGGAAGTCGGCTGCCGCCGAAGACACAGCGGGGATGGCGGACAAGGTAAGACCTGTACACTGTATTCCTGAGTGTGGCTCGGGGTTACCGCTTTGTTAACCCCGATCCACACTCGGGAATACCAATGGCAACGCGTGGCAAAACGCCCCAAAGAAGCTCCTGTACTTCTTTGGGCGCAGGGCGTTTTGCAGCGCGTTCCTACGCGCTTTAAAACGCCCAGGTGGGAACCATGCCCATAGGCAATCATTGGTTTTCACATGTTGAGCGTTTTACAGCGTGTAGGAACGCGCTGTACAACGCCCAGGTGTGAACCAGGCCTTAGAGTCAATACAGCAGGTAGGTTTCAGACTTGCCCCAATCAACTTTATTGTGCCTCCAGCATTAGAAAAATGTCCAACAGTTCTAGAATTAGATAATTTTGGCCTCTGTAAAATCAATAACAGAAGTATCTAATGAGAAATAGTGATTTACCCTAGGACATAAAGTATGTCAGGACTATAGAACACCTCTTCTTATCACCATAACGGTGCAGCACTAGCAGACAGCACAGGTGTTTATCAGCTCACTAAATTTATAACAGGATCAACAGGGTTTTTGCCTTTGTCAAACGGATATAAAACTCTTTCCCTGGTATATTTAGCAGACCAAAAGGGAGCAAATGAGATTAGTTAATTGTTGACGTTTACATATACTTTAAAATTATTATGTTTAGTAAGAAAACGCTCAGCTCCCCCAGTGCAGAAGGCATGTTTCAGTCTAGCAAGTATTTTAACTAGGACATTTTAATAATTAGAGACTATAAGGACTATAAGCATCATAGGCTATAAACATCAGAAAAGATGCATTGCATAATTATCAGGAGGACCCAGTTAAGGATTTACACCTGTTTTATATGGTGCTGTGGTTATCCCTCTGAGAAATGACCTAAATTGCAGAAGTAAAATCTTTGGCAGTAAACTCCAAATCTCAGACATTCTGGATGATTTATTTTATAGCGTTAAAAGCTCTTGACGACTAATCCTTGGATACTACTTCAACATTCTAATTTCTTTAAAAGTGTTGTATTTGGTTTCCAGGTGTATAGCTGCTCTGATATTTACCTTATATTGTATAGAACAAAGGTCAGCAACCTAAGGCACACGTGCCAGGATGGCCCACAAAGCTGTTTCCAGTGGCACCTGGAAGACCAATGTTCAAATGTTTACAAAATGATTTAATATTTCTAATTAAAATATATATGTAGTAAAGCTTAACTATTATCTAGTCTGTAGTTCAGTGACTTTACCATACAAATTCTTAGGTTTAATGCATTAATATCATGCATTTGGGTCCACATATATGTGCAAACTGCTTTTTTTTTTACACCTGAAGACAGCTGACTTACAAAAGATATTTCAGAAGTGTGTTTGCAGCTGAAATTCACATCCTACAGGCCAAATATAAAACAACTAAGTTGTCAAAGCAGGGTTCACACTGAAAATGTAAGTCCAGTTTACTGTTCCGTACATGTTAACAGTACATATAAAAATGTTTTGCATGTGTACCTGTTAACCAGTTGACATCCGCTGTGTTAAACCCCCTTCCCATCCAGGCCATTTTTCAGTATTCAGCGCTGCGGTACTTTGACTGACATTTATTCCGTCATGCAACGCTGTACTGAAATTAATTTTATACCATTTTTTGGGGTCAGATAGAGCTTTCTTTTGGTAGTATTTAATCATCACTGGGGTTTTTATTTTTTACTATATTAAGGAAAAATTACCGAAATGTAAAAAAAACTTTCCCCTATATTAAATGATAAAACATTTATTATTACCCAATTTTTTGGTAAAATATAAAAGACGGGGTCACGTCGGGTAAAAAGACACCAAACATGTCAAGCCTTAAAATTGAGTGCGCGAAACCTCAAAAAACGATAATACCCAAAATTGGCCCTAGGCGACGCTTTAAAAGCTTTTACCGCTCATCAGTTTAGTGTTATCAGTGATTGATGGCCCTAAAATGATTGCTCTCACTGCGACGTTCGCGGCAATATGTAACGTGTGTAGCGCAATTGTCGTTTTTGCGCGCTGGTGCACCAGACGCGTGTTTACGTTTATATCTGCGTAAACGTGGGGGTGGGGGAGTTAAACATTTTGGTGGTGTTTTTTTAACGTTTTTTATATGTGACTTTTATTTTACTTTATTATATGTGACTTTTATTTTTTTTAATTTTTTTTATTTATATATATATATTTTGCACTTATTGTTATTGCTATTATATAGGGGGATAACAA
>NW_017306276.1:4772684-4793333 GCF_000935625.1 Nanorana parkeri | reverse complement strand
AGCCAGATGACTGACAGGTGAATGCGAAAGTGATGTAACACACACTTCTGCATTCACAGCCCGGAGGGAGGTCAGCAAGGAGCTGATCTCCCTTCCTCTTCCTCCTGACGCCCTCCCGACCCGATCCCGGGCCGCAGATGGGGCAGCGGATCCCGGGATTGAAGGTGAGGGGTCAGGGGGGGGCAAAAAAACGGCGGCGGGGGGGGGGGGAACGAGCACATATAGACGATCGGCAGGCTATGGATCGTCTATATGTGAAACACCCGGTAACGGGTGTTTGCATTGGTCGGGTCTTCTCTGCCCGTGCGCGCCTGCTAGGGTGCGCACGCGAGCCGAAAAAAATGCCGTCTGGAGATGGCAACCCACCAATGCTGCAGTGCCGTCCGTCTGTTTTTTTACAACGGGCGGACGGCAAGTGGTTAATATATTAATAATTAATACATTTGTAGCTCCTACCACCTTTTGTGGAATGGCTACTAAAAATTTGGTGTTGCCAGAGCTGTAGTCAGTCTGGCTGAATTAAAGGTAACATTTATTTGATTAATTCCAGGTGTTCTTACATTGATTGTACTTGCCTGAGTGGAGTGTGATCCTGCTGCAGTGTGTGGCACCCAATGGGAGGACATTATGAGTGTGTATGGCTCACCAGCTAATCACTGGTGGTTTCATGGCCACTGGCACATGCGGGGGAAGTGCATATATACTCAGGGGAGTTGCCATGTCCTCAGTCTAGTTCTAATTTAGTTCTAGTCCTGGTTGGAGTGCTCAAGTGCGGAAAATGTTGCCTAGGCCCTTAAACCTGGGGGAGGCCTAATACCGATTGAAGAAGAGAACCAAAGAAGCTGATGGCTGCTGGAAGTGCCTGATGCTTGAATGGACCTCAGGAGCAAGTCTGGTGTCACTCCTACTGAAGATCTTATGTCTATTCCTCTTCAGCTGTTGCTCAAGTACCCAGTATCCCCTACAGATCCCAGGGTGTTCTGGGATCTGTAGGGAATAGAGTTCTATAAGAGGTCAGGGGCGTCTGGGGGTGTGGAAGAGAACAAAATGCACTCTAGTTTGTGTCTGGACTGAAGAGATGAATGTGTGACAGGAAGAGTGATAAGAGTGGTGTACAGGAGAATGTGCGGGTTTAGTAGTGAGGGGGTCTGGTGAGGGGAGGGTGTTATACAACAGACTGTGCTGAGGTGGGATACAGAGGCATTGAGCTAGTATGGACGGTTGAACCAAAGGAAAAGCAACTATGATTTTGATTCATTTTATAGATATCAATGAATAGCAAAAATAAATAAATAGATGTATTTTAAATTATTGATCAAATAAGGATGGGGCAAATTTAGATTAGTGGGGGTGCCCGAGTTTAGTCCTGGCTAGGGCAGCACAAATACACCACTGACTGGACCCTGCAAGGGAAAGGAGCCACCCTAAAGGTTGTCAGGAACAGCGTGCAGGGAACCAGTTGATTCTGTAGGAAACTGAAACTTTTAAACATTAAGGAATAGCATCCATTGTGAGTGATTTCATCAGCATTTGAAATATCTTAAGAACCTTTTGACTTTAATATCACTTTAAGTGTTGGTTTGGGGGATTTAAGGGGATTTTTGGTTGTAGAAGATGATGGGTTATTTTTAAGACAAGGGTTTCGGCAGTTATGATTTTCAAAATAGGGCCAGTCATGCTCCTTTCTTATTGCTGGAATTTGGATTTTGTTTGGATTATTGTTTAGCTCTATGGTGCTGTGTATTGTACATTTATGTGGAGAGTTTTGAGCTGCATTCTATTTGATTGTTTTGTCTGGTATTAGAAAGAGTAGGAAATAATGAATATTCAAGAAGGGGACATAACATCTGGGGGGGATTTGTCTTGTTTGTTCTTTCTTTGTGATGATTGTCTTGGCCTTAGTTATTGTGTTATGTTAATTTTGATGTGTGTCTATACATGTGAATGCTTTTGGACCTTGCTCCTGTCCATTGGCCATACCTAAATGGCCAGGTGGAAGCCTTGTAAATGCGAGTGGGCGTTTTCAGACGTCCCTTCCCTGCGCCGCGCACGAGTGGTAACACTACATCAAATGTAAACAGCCGGTAAAGGCTGTTTATATACAAGCGTTCCGGTGTATGTAGTGATGCCCGATCACTTGTATTTTGTGCAGTTGTGCGTCCCCCCCATCGCCGCCGGTCCTGAGATCCGGTGCAGGCCAGGACCGGCACTGTGGCTCTGTCACCGGAGATCAAAGGGAGTTCAGTACACGACCTCCCTCTGATCTTCTCTCAAGTGTCAGAATGCAGGAAGCTTCTCTGGGGGTCCCTAGGTGACAGGGGTCTTGGGGGCCCCTGATGTCTCCATAAAGAGGACATGTCATGTAAATTGGCTATCACATAGGGGGCTTCTTATCCCCCTATGTGATAGCAATAACGTTAACTGTAAAAAAAAAAGTACTTTTTTTTTAAAAGAAGCATAAACAAATGAGTCACATAAATTTGCTCTTGTCATGCATCGGGTGCGCCTATGGCCAATTATGGGTGTGGTAATTTTTTGCTATTTTGCAGTTGAGCGCAATTTTAAGGCTTGACATGTTTGGTGTTTATTAACCCGACGTGAACCCGTATTTTATATTTTGCCATACAAATGTACTGATCTCCACTGATAGTCGCACCTATTGAAGCATCACTGGATAATAGTAGACTGCAGTCAGACTTAATTTGGTAAAGGAAGGAAAATTCACTAAAAGTGTTGTTATTTTGATTTTCTTTTTAGTTTTCTTTTCACTTTAGTTATTAGTTATGCTGTAGAGTACTGTGGATCCGAACTGAGATGGAAGGGAAAGCAAGGGGAATGCAATAGACCTGTAAGCCAAGGAGATTGAAAATGGCTGCTTCAACTATTTAGTAGTAGACTGCTGGTATTGGCTGCTTTAATTATTAGCAGCAGTGGTGTAAATAGCATAGGGGTCAGTTTTTTAATTACCCCATATTTGTTAGTTGAAGTGGAGGTGTATAGAAATATATACACAGGTATAAGCAGGCATGTACCCATATAGAAATATGTATATGGGAAAATAGACTTACTCAATGTAATATTCCATGCATGTACATATAAAGCTGGACAATATATCAAACCCAATAATATATATAACCCAACACTGATATTGAATAGTAATGATGGTATAGGATGCGTGTACATTTATCACACATAGTAGATCAACCCAGAAATTTAAGGTGTAGTACATGCTTAATGTGTGGGAAAGGTTTGACCTGACAGTACCATTTAAGAAAAATGGCAGATAAGAAAATTATATGGAGTGGAGGACAGAGGGGCAATCCACAGGTCAGTCAGAGGGATGTGGCTAATTCTAGGCCTTCGTTTAGACCATTGGGGTATAAGCTATTCAGAGAATAGATCCAAAAGTCTTCCCTATGACAAAGTCTCTTGAACCTCATCCCATCTAAATTTTCTGGGATGACTTAAATTCCAAACACTTTCAATCCGGTGGGGTTGGACTTGAGTGCTTCCAAGAAATATCTGGGTACAGAATGGTCGTCTGCTTTTTTGAGGATTTTCCTTTTATGTTCCCCAAATCTGACCCTAAGTGTTCTAATGGTGCGCCCGATGTATAATTTTCCACAGGGGCAGAGGATACCACGTATCGCATATTGTGATGCACAGTTGATAAAAATGTTTATAGGGAAACTTCTCTCATTAGAATTTGACACTTCTTTTTTCCAGTGCCAAAGAAATGGGCAGGCTCCACAGTTGGCGACATTGCATCTATAGCATCCTACCTGACCGAATAACCCCTTTCCTGCATTGGCCATTCTCATGGGCTTCACCCTACTAGGGGCTAGAATGCCCCGAAGGTCTTTGGGTTTTTTATATATTATGTTGGGGTATTTCGGAAGGGAACTCTTGAGGATGGCATCTTCTTCCAAGATTCTCCAGTGATGCCTCAAGATTTTGGAAATGTGGAAGGCCCTGTCATTGAACTGTGTACAACAGCTGATATTGTAATTACCTCCATCCCTAATTTTATTTCTAGTTTTATGATTTAATATTATTAATGTTATTAGTGTTGTTATTGTTGTTTGTCTTCTTTGGATTTGGTGCTGAATGTTTTTTGAAAGCCTTCTCGATCATTTTAACTTCATAGCCCTTATCAAGGAATTTTTTGGTCAGGTCCTCTCCTAAAGCTTCGTAGTCAGTTTTCAATGTACAGGTTATTTTGAGTCTTCCAAACTGACCGTCTGGTACGTTGTTAATCCATCTAGGATGATGGTTACTTTTGGCATGTAAATAGGAGTTCCCTGCTGTTGGTTTGAAGTGGGTTTTGGATATAATAGCACCTGTTTGATCTGTCCCTAACTCCAGATCCAAAAATACTAGGCCCTTCTCATCGACAACATGAGTGAAATCAAGTTTGAACGGGTTCTTTTTGTAGTATTCAAGAAACCCAGAGAAGTCATCAAGCGTTCCATCCCAAATAATGATAATGTCGTCAATATATCTCGCAAAGACTACCAAGTTTAATTTGGCCAAAGGGGTTATTTGACCAAATTAATTGTTCTTCCCACAGACCCTTAAATTGATTTGCATAACTAGGAGCAAATCTAGCCCCCATAGCAGTGCCTCTCAATTGAATATAATATTTATCTAAAAATGATAAATAATTGTGGGTAAGAACAAATTCAATAGCCTCTAGGTTAAAATTAGCTTGTTTAGAGTTAAAATTGCCTGACTTTAGCATAAAATGTTGAACCAGCCCAAATTTGATGTTCAGTGGATGTATATAGTGAGACCACGTCTAATGATGCCCATAAGTATCCATTGCTCCATGTGTAGCTTTTTAGTATTTCAAGGATATGCCCTGAGTCTCTCGCAAAGGAGGGGAGTTCCAACACTAGTGGCTGTAAGAACGTATCAATATAATTGGCTAGATTGTAGGTAAGGCTATCTATCCCAGCGATAATCGGTCTCCCTGGTGGTCTGATTGGGTCTTTATGAATTTTTGGGATATGGTAAAAATGCAGGGCACAGGGGTGAACTACTAAAAGGTATTTGTACTCTGACTTCAAAAGTATCCCTGTCAGGTATGCTCGTTTGAGGATGTTATCAAGAAGTTTCTGATAATCTTGAGTGGGATCCTCTTTAAGACTTTTATAGGTTGAAGAATCTGACAACAGTCTGAAAGATTCAGCAACGTAATCTGTTTTATCTTGTCTGCCTGTTTGATAACAATATGGGAATTAGCTTTAAGAGATTTAACTGCTGCCTTTTCTTCAGTCGTTAGATTAGAGAGCCTCCCATTTCTTTTGGAGCATAGCTTCTTAATGTCTGTATGTACTAATTGATATAACATGGAGATAAAATTCCCCTTGGAATGTTGGGGATAGAATATGGATTTGGGTCTGAGACCAGTGAATCAGATATCTGAGTCTGGAGGTACCAGGGGCTCACTTGGCATTTCATAACCATCCCACAGATCTTCAAGAGTGCTGACTGGTCTAGATCTACCATATTTTCTGAGCTGCATTCTCCGACCTCTGTTAATTCCGCAGATAACGGTTGTATCTGTCTAGCATGTTTAGACAAGAAATGGCGATGCAGTGTCAGCTTACGTATGTATCTATGTAAATCCAAGAAGAGAGCAAAGTCATTTGGAAGGGAGTTTGGGGTGAAGCTCAAACCCTTCTGGAGGACTGATTTTTCTGAATCATCTAGGGAATAAGAGGAAAGATTAAATATTTTAATGGTCCCATTGGCATTAATTGGAATTAAGAGCTTAATTTGCCTTTTTTGTTGGATCTTTCATCCGGCTCTACACCCTCTTCTTCTATAGGGTCTGGAGTTCTTTTCTTTTTCCTACTATTTATTTTTCTTAATTACTATTCCAAGGTGCTAATTTGCCTACAAACATCAGGTGGTCATAATAAACTGGCCACTCAGTGTATATATACACTGTGTGTGTGTGTGTGTGTGTGTGTATGTATATATGTGTATATATGTGTATATATGTGTGTATATATATATAATGTCCTGGGCAGTGAATGAGTTAGTGGGTGGTGGGGGACATAGTAGAGAGTTAAAAGTAGAAAAGAGTTGACATGGTCTGGATGAGAGTGTGCCAACCAGGTAACTTTGTTGTAATTTTAGAGATAACTGTAAAGTTCCTCTTTAATAACAGGATCATTAATGCATATGGACTTTACTTTGGGTCCTAAGTGAAAAATTACAGCACAGGTTTTTTTTTTGTATTTATTCCGTTTGAAGCTCCAGGGGACCAAATCCATCAGCTGGAATCCCTGCACCTCTTCCTTCTACTATACAATAATAGCATGTTTATATCAAAGCTTATCTAGTACATAGGGATTTCAAGTAAGATCTCCATCTAATGATCATCTGTATTGGAGCAGCAAAGTTTGAGAGCAACTAAAATGTACTTTTTTATAACACGGATTTTGATTTTTCACCACTGGCTACATATACATTTCTTTATGAATATCTTGTGTAATATGACTAGTGGCCATAAACTGAGTTCTCTGGCTCAACAGTAGTGGTCTTTGTTTACAGAGGGACTGAGGTATCAAGCTGGGTGAACACATGATTTTACATAACTTTTGAAGCACATCACATCTGTAGCATTTCTAACTAAACTAGATTATGAGCACCAACGCTCAGTGCTGTGTAAAAGGATTAGTGCCACAAGTGTATTGCAATCATATTGTGATATGGCTTCTACGGTATTATGACAGTATATACTATTAATCAGGTATAAAATGATTTATATGGTGTTTGCCAGGCAAAGGAAATGCAAAAAGAAGTAAACCGATTAGATTACATAACAACCAAGTTTTGTTTCCTTTTTCTAATAAACCAATTGAAAATACATTATATCTTAAGCCCGTATTTACACTTCCTGGTGAATGATGATGATCTATTAAACACTCCTCCCCCTTTTATATGCAGAACTATTTGTATTTTCCTTTTTTCACTCAAATTTGAGAAACCCGCACTATAAGTTTGTGTTCCTAGTCACACAGGGTACCTAAAAATCATTTACAAGAATATTTCTCACCTTTTCTAGTTTCTTTGGAGCAGGATTATACACAGGACTGCAAGCCCTTTTGAGCAATCTGAGAGACAAAGCGGGACAGAGTCAGTTTTCTCTCATTAACATACAATGTATGTAGAATCCAAACCTCCAGATCTTTAACCCTATTTTAGGACAGGCAATGTTGAAAGTGTACAGCTGATAATTAGATTTGCCAGCACAGTAAAGACAGGATAATTATGGTAAAAATTAACACCTTAGCCCCTTCCTTAACCTTACATAGAGGGAAGCTAGATAGGATTTTTAAGCAAGAAGAAGGCACCTAAAAAGGTAAACAGATAGTTTTAAATATTTCTTACGTTATGGTATGTAAATGGAATCATTTAACAATTATAAAGTAGGTGTTATTCCAATTTGGGTGCAAATGGGGAGATGCACTTTAAGGGGCTGGTTTGTTAAAAGCCATTTTGTTTTTCTAGTTTTGGATAGGGTAAATGAGGGTTATAACTCCAATCGGCTATTTTATGCCATCTGTGTCCTCTGTGATTTCCCTTCAATTCTGTGATTTCCTTTCCTTTCCTTATCTATTCCTGTTTTGGTGACAACTAGGGTTGCACAGATAACAAGTACGAGTACATGTACCGATACTTTTGAGCTCCAAGACTACACTAGAGAAAAATTCAAAAATTAGGAGGCAGCTGTCATTTGTAAGGAGCACACGGAGCTCCTGAGATTTGTACATCTCTGTTTTAATGTACGATTTTGTTTTTATAAATATAAATAAAGGGATGCACAGATACCAGTTTTGAGAGTATGAGTACTTGTACTTGCCGAGTACTTACAAGTACGAGTACTGATACATTTTTGTTTATTGTCATGTGACAGTTTTTCTAAAACAATACAGACTAATGATTTTAGGACAGTGGTGGAGCACCAGAGCCAGGTACCAGCTGCAACCGCTCAAACCCTGGTAGTTCTCATGAAAATGCCAAGTATCTGCACTGGTACTCGAAAAGTATCTGTGCATCCCTAGTGACAACCCAAAATTTGTGATTTTTCTTTCACTTTCAATGATAACCATCGCCAGGACAAATAGAGAGTAGAACTGCAACAACTAATCGATGTAGTCGATTAAAATCGATGATGGAAAATGTTTTCCATCATCGATTAGTTGGCTACCACCAGCTATAGAGGAATACAACAAATCCCAGCCAGCAATTATACATTCTACAGCGGTGCAATGCACGCAGAATACCACCAGCTATAGAGGAATACAACAAATCCCAGCCAGAAATAATATATTCTACAGCGGCGCAATAAACGCAGAATAACACCAGCTATAGATGATTACAACAAATCCCAGCAAATGCATTATACAGCGCAATGCAGAATACCACCAGCTATAATGTACTATTGCTGGGATTTGTTGTATTCCTCTTTAGCTGGTGGTATTCTGTATTGTACTGTATAATGTATTATTGCTGGGATTTGTAGTCCTCTATAGCCCGTGTCATTCTGCATGCATTGCTGTATAATTTTACACTTTGGAGCCATTTTTTTCAATCCGATTAACCAAACGTAATAATCGGCTAACTAATCGATTTTGAAAATAATCGTTAACTGCAGCCCTAATAGAGAGGGTGACTCTCCCTAAAGGTGGCCACACACCTTACAACCATCGCACGACTTTTGTTGATTAAAATTCCGTACGAAGTGCCCATCTTGGAAAGGCAGATCGTGCTTGCGATCATCGCAAGTCCTCCCCGCTGAGGAGAGGGCTTACAGATGATTGCAATGGTGAGCGGGCAGTGTGCGTCTGCGCACCTCGGCCCGTGCGGCTTTCGTCTTGCGATCACGCTACCAACCCGCCGAAAATCATAGATTTTTGGCAGGTTTTCTAGCACGCTCATAAGACGAAAGTCGTGCAACCTTACAGTATATGCGGTCGCACGCTGCCCATACACCTTACGATTATCATATGATAGCGAGATCGACCCGCGATTATCGTACGATAATCGTCAGGTGTATGGGAAGCTATAGAGGGACACAGACAGCAATAAAAACCTGACAGGTGTTTCCTCTCCATTCTATCCAAAACTAAAAAAAAATAGGCTACAGTAGCACCTTAACCTCCCTGGCGGTATTCCCGAGTGTGGCTCGGAATTAATTTTCAGCACCAAAAGCGGTAACCCCGAGCCACACTCGGGATTGCCCAAAGGTGTCACCTACCTTGTCCCTGCGAGCCCGCTGTGTCCTCTGCTGTGTGCGCCCGGCTGATGCAGACATTTGGCTTTCATTTTCATTTTTAGGCGTCATAACGGTGGGGGGAGCCGGCGGGAAATTCAAAAGTGCAAACATGACATTTACACAGAATGCACAGAATACAATGTAATCTGCTATAATTAAATATATGTATCAAACTATTTCACTTCAAGTAATTGCCATGAAAAACAATGTACCGCTTTGGCATGCTAAAATCGTGCATAATCATACAGCCAGGGAGGTTAACCTTTTGCAAAGGTCTTCACTATGCAAATGATATGCACGGCACTGTATGGCTACTAAATGGAGCCGAGGAGCAAAGGAATTTCCAATGTTCCTTGGCTCTATCTAGTGGACATACAGCACAAAGAATATAATTTGCATAGTGAAGAGCTGTGTAAACAGTTTATAAATCCAAGCCAAAGTATATGTAAAGACAAACCTTTTTTCTTTTAGTTTTGGATATAAGAATGAGGGTTTACATTCAGTTTGTGGCCCCGCTGGGGAGATTCACTTTTCATTTTGTCGTGCTAATCACTGTCATTGTGACAAAACGTGATAGAAAAAAAACCTAAATTCCAGAGATGTTACCAGAGAAAGAAGTGAGGGAATAGCATCCAATTGAAACAAGTTATTATTATTATTATGAGAACTTTCTAAGATGGGAATTCTATTCACATTAGAGGGATTTCCTGTTGTTTCTCAAGGACAGGAAGTGAAGGTAAATCTCCCCTGAGAAAAAGACAGAGAAAAATAACCTGATAAGGTTTTTAATGCTTTCCTTTCGTCCAGCAGGACGTATGCATACTCCACGCTGAACGATCTTGGTTTGGACCTATTGATATCAGCAATGTCAGCTGAATGTGCAATTATGTGGTATTATCACCTACAGTGACTCTTTTGGTTACAATACTTAATGTATTGGCTTCCACATCTCTCAACAGCAGTTTTTTGTTTGATTTTCATGGTGATGTCACTATATAACATCATACTATTTGGGACTGATTTTTATCATGCATGATGAGTTTAATATATGGTCTGGCCAGAACTTTCAGACTGCAAATTTGGGTCTATATAACATTCGATATCAAGCAGGACAGATGCATCAATTTTAAGATTAAGAATTTTGTATTTCTATTTAATACATTTGCATACTTTTAAATTAAGTTTTTTGTATTGATTCCCAGGGAGTATATCCCTACTGGGGGTTAGTTCTTCCTTTTTTTCAATATTTTTCAGCAATCATTTATTAAATGATACATTTTGGCAAATAGATCAGTACATATTTTGTACCATGTTTCCAAATAAATTTAAAGGCTGCTATTATTTTAGTGTTGAAATCCTGAACCAATCACTATGGCACTGTAAGTAAACTGCCTGCAGGACATAGATCTATATCCCTGCCATTTGAGTCTTTGAACATAAGGTCATACATCTAGCCAGTGACAGCCTGTTTCTGGTGCATGAGCTGGGAATTGTTTGATATGGTTTTTGGCCAGGAAATGGTCCTTGCAAGGTGTTGCATAGAATTGTGCTGTAACAGCTAGCTTCCTCATCACTGGGATTCCATGGCATTTGATGTCTCACAGACCAGCACCCTGTATAAGCAGTTGGAGCAACTTGGTGTACCATGGTCCAAAATATCTGTCACTGTAAAAAATATTGATTCCAAACCAGCCCTTTGTACTTTAAGGTCTACTAAAATGTGTATTTTATATAAATAGCAAATGCTATAAACACACAAAGGCTACAAATAGTTACATTAAAAAATTGTATATGTATAATAATTATTATTATTAAAGTTCCACAAACCTAATTGAACTGAAAAGGGATATATTTAAAACAGTGATACTGCAGTAGAAAGCAACATGTTTACCACAGATCTGTCATTGTGTATGGCAATGCTATACAAAAATAACTAGTCATTTTTAAAAGAGAACTATTAGAGTACAACGTACTCCTCCCAATAGTTATAGTTGGCGTGTGACACTACAGCTGTCATATGCCATTTCTATAGCTCGAGAACTTGGCGATCAAAAACTGCTAATCTATCAGTTCATGGCTTCTCCCTGCAGAGAGTGATGACTGTCCGTCACCGCTCCCTATAGGGATTCCTCCCCCCCAAGTTAAAACAAAAATAAAAAGTGTGCGAGGTTCCCCCCAAAATCCATACCAGGAATTTTATTTACAGGTACCCCTTACTCATTTTATTTTATTTTACAGGTACCCCTTACTCATTCACAAGGGGGGGGGGGGTCTGAATGTCCCATTAATGAAAGGAGTGCCCCCTTGCCAGCAAACCCCCACAACCACCGGGTCAGGGGTGTGGGGAAGAGGCCCTTGTCCCCATCGGCATGGGGACACCCTCCCAATGCTAAGGGCACGTGGCCTGGTACGCTCGATCGCCCCCCCCTTTCCTGCCCTGCCAGGCCAGCGCTCGGATCAAGGGTCTTGCAGAATTTTGGGGAGAACCCCACGCACTTTTTTTTTTGTTTCAACTTGGGGGAGGGTCCCTCCTAACATTCTTAGCTGTAATTCGGAATTCAGATACATCCAAATTTCCGAAATTTCGTCCGAATTTCAATTTGGAACAAAACAAATCACACATGTCAAGCAAACAGTAGCCGGCTGTATGCGACTGCCCAGAGGTGCCGGCCAGCTAAATTAGGACTCCACCTGGAGCTCCTCCCACCAGACCAGTGCTGACTCGCCGTTGCTCTCCGGCACTGAAGGACGTCGTCGGCGCTGAGCTCCGGTGGGCGGCGCTCCAAGTGGGGTCCTCTGGGCAGTCGCCGGCCACCTAAATTAGGACCTCATCTGGAGCACTGCCCAAAGGAGCAGCAGTGCCTTGACGCTCGGCAAGGTCAGTAAAGAAAGAAAAAAAAACATAGTGCAAGCTTTCGGCACTATGGGGTCTATTCACAAAGCTGCCGAAGGAGCTTAAATTAAAGTTTTGCCAAGCTTTACAGCTGGGCTCATCCTTGAGATAAGCTTGACGTCTCTGGGATTTGTAGTCAAGAGCATTACACGGTATCAGGACATCCCTACTTCTAGAGTCATACAGTGCTCTTATTAACACTCTAGAAACCAGACCTGAGCAGGAACTAACACTGGGATATGCCAAAGGAAAATTATTTAATGAATATGACATAAGGAAAGAAAATATGGACAATGAAGAAAATGAGAAAGCCCTTAAGGTGCATAAAAGCTCAAAGCAAAACAAAGAAAGCAGAGCGTGTTTTCGATGTAAAAAGACTGGTCACCTCAAAAAGGACTGTTCAATCTGGAAACCCAAGCAGATAAAGTGAGAGGCACCTACAACAGAAATAGCTAAGGCAGCCACAAAGGAAACTGCATGCACAGCATGGAGCGCTACCTTTTAAAGTGACTCAGGACAATATACCACACGGATGGTGTATTGACTGTCGCATGACCAGAAATTGATTTCAGTGCAAAATACAAAGTTTTCCTAGCAAACGGGAAAAGTACTGCAGAAAAGTAAATCCTCGCAAAAGGAAAACTAGATGAAGACCTGTACAGCCTCCTCACTGCAGATGAAGTCAAGACAGCCACTCATAATCCACACAACAAATGTATCCACCTATGGCACAGACGACTAGGGCACCGAAACCATGAAGCCATAAAAGACATTATAAAGAGAGGCGTATCAGAAGAAATACCCATACTGCCCTGTCAAATGCTCATGACATGCAAATGCGGTATGGAAGCAAAGGCCACACGTACCCCACTTCCACAGGCTACTCAAAGAAAGACCCACCCCATGGAGCTCATACACAGTGATGTGTGTGGACCAATGAAAACCCCCACATCAGTCGGGAACAGATATCTACTGACTTTCATTGATGATTATTCCAGGTACACAGCAACTTATCTGATGAAGCACACAAATTAAACATCAGAAAAACTTCAAGAGTCTGTAGCCATGTCCAGCAACAAATTCCAACGCAAACCAGGAATTATACAAACCACAATGAAGGGGAATAGATCAGTAAGGAAGTGGAATCAGAAGAAAGAAGAAGAAATGTGAAGTAACAGGGTATAGTACACCCGTGTAACAAACTTAACTGGCCGTGATCTGGATACAGCGTCCAGGGCTGCCCACTACCGCGGTGTCACTTGCTTCTTCCCTCCATGGGACGGCTGCTAATTTAAATCGCAGGGTTTGAATTGCTTAGCGCCTTGATGTTGATGTGTACGCTGAGCAAACGCTGCACTCTGCTACACTGCTCTCCATCCTGATCATTTTTCTAAACATTTAAGGACTTGATCCCCACGCCATCCTGGATTTGTTTGACACAGGATTAACCCCTCACCAGTTGGACTCTCTGGAAGCAGTGAACCACACCATCCTGGACTTGCAATTGTGTTGTATGGGCTCCCTTCAAATTACAGTGTGTGATATTCAAACCCTTTCCATCCTGGATTAATGCACCTGAGGAATTAACCTTGTCTCCATGATCGCTGCTCTCATTCGTCACTGCTAACCGCAAGTATATCTTCATTCCTGGACTGTATTACACATGTTCCTATGCCACATTATGCACATTGCATGCATCCCTTGTGGTGACTGGGTTATCCTGTTGTAAGGACTAGCTACCTCTCTTCTTCTTCGTTCCCCATTAAGTCAAGACTACCTTGTATGACTGAGTGGCATATATGGGTTAATACAGGCTAAAGGTATTGCCTCATACTTGTGTATGAGGCAATACTACTCTCACATCAGTATATGAACTTACCTTCTCCTTGTGAACTAAATTAAGCTGTATGAAGCACTACAGATATCTATAACGCATCTGCTGGAGAGTGTTGTCATGCGTTAGGAATACTGCACTACTACAACCCAATTTATGCAACCAGTGTCTTAGAATACCTTCTGAGTCCCAAACCTGTTCAGGAGTCTAGATAACAGGCAACTGATGCATTTCCTTCCGCAGTTGTGATCCACACCAGGTAACTACATCTCTTAGATCAGGGCTCAAAATTTCAAGTCCTGAGCTACTAGCCAGGCCTTAAAAGTTACTCGCCACCAGTTGCCCCACCTAACCCCTACCCTGCCCCGGACTTAACTCCGCCAGGTCAGTAATGTAACGCACAGCGCAGAGGTCAGTAATGTAACACACAGCGCAGATGTCAGTAATGTAACATTCAGTGGCCGATGAGAAGAGAGAACAGAAGCGAGCAATTGCCGCGGCGGTAGTGTCCCATCTCTGGTCCCGCCGGCGGCGCTCCTCGATGAGATTCCACTCGCCCCCCCGCAATTTTCACTCGCCAATTGCGAGGGGGCGAGTGGAAATTTTGAGGCCTGTCTTAGATCATAGCGTTACAATCAGAAAACCACACCATTCACTCCTGTTGTAGCAGAACGGAAAAATCACACTCTTATAGAAATGGCCAGATGCATGCTGTGAGAGGCCAACCTACCTACAGAACAGACTACCATCAAAAGCCATTGAAAGTACACCATTTGAAATGTGGCATGGATCGAAGCCTAGCCTACGACACATCAGAGTGTTTTGATGTAAAGCTTACACATATATTCCAAATGAGAAGAGATCCAAGCTGGAGAACACAGCCATAGAAGGTATTCTGGTGAGCTATAGTGAAGGACTGACAAAGTGACAATAAGCCGTAATGTTTATTTTGATGAGAACCCATCACCAGAAACAATGATCCCAGGAAGTTCTGAAGTGAATTCGTCCAGTGAACCAGCGAAGGAAGCTGAGCCAAGTAAAGCCGCTCAGAAATCAGAACAAGAGGTTGAAATTACAATGGATAAGCAAGTTCCATGTTAAATTCTGCTGAAAACCTGAAATTAGAAGATCCACTCGAGCAACAAAGGGAATACAACCCCGCAAGCTGTCATACACTGCTAAGATACATTTAGAAAGAGTCAACTCTAGAACCAAGTATATAGATGTGAGGTATCATCTGCTAAAGGACACAATAATGCTCATCAGAAGAAATTACGTTGGAGCCAAAGGATTGTCACAGTACCCTTCGAGAGAAGCTAAACATCATATAGCAACACATATGCATTTGAGTAATCTTCTTCTAAGTAAGTAAAACTTAATTCAGCATTCCTCAAGATCTGAGTGCTTCATCTAAACAGTTTGTGCCACACAGATGTGAATGGAACCTTCCAGACACAAACTAATATCCATATGTACAGGACATCAGTTTGAGTTTGTGAAAAAGCAGGCATTTCTCCTGTGCATAAGCCTCAACTGTACTTGTCCAGCAAGCAGAGATGTAATTTGTTGTAATGCCCCACCGCTGCAAAATTTTTAGTTCACACCCTGTTTCATCCAAGCTAAAGTAAGGAATACTAAAGTTTGCAACTAGGCTATAAGTGAGTAATGCATCTAGTTATTCTAAACGGCTCATGCACTCAGGCAAATTGCAAAGCAAATACAAGTGTATTTTTATACAGCATGGAATACATCTGCGCTTGCCCAGGGCCACAGATCTGTAGTTTTCTGTCCATAGCAATGTATGGACAGAAAACGCTCAACTCACATGTACAGTTATGCTCAAAGGTTTGCATACCCTTGGAGAATTGGTAATATGTGTACTGTTTTAACCTTTTCCCTGCCAAGGACATACGGCATACGGAGGAACAAAAGTTTTCCCGGCAGGCCAGGTCCGTATGCCGTACGGACCTGGCAATTACAGTTCTGCTGCTGCCGGCCGCCGGCATCTGGAGTCTCTCATCCCTCCCTGGAGCCACTCCATGGATCCCTGCTGCTGTCCCCCGCTTGTAGGGTCTGTGGCAGCAGGGATCCATAGTAAAATCACCGGCGGGGGAGCGAGCGGCGGCTGGCTGCAATTCAGGATGGCAGAGCGGCATAGTGATTGGAGCCGCTGTCATCCTGTTAGTTTTTGGATGACAGCGGCTCTGTAGTGTGGCCGAGCGGGGGATCGATAAAAATAATTGATATCTATCGATCCTCCTGTGCAGAGCCTTTGCACCATATTGTGGTGTATGCCATGCACATGCGCTGCAGTGCGTTGTTAGAACGCATTGCAGTGCATGATTTTTTTCCTTTTTTTTCCTTTAAAAAAATATTAATTTAACTTTGGCAGTGCATGGCAAAGCTTTATGACACATTGCCATGCGTTGTGATACCTTGTGTTGCAATTAAATATACGCCTGTATCATTTTATCACAACACAAACACCAACACAGCGTAAAAACTATTTTTTACATAAGTTGCTTATTTACAGTTTTGCGTACCTTCCTTTTTTTACCTTTTCGCAAAAAGGCACAATTTCAAATTTGCAAATATTTGTTATTTATTAACTCAATACAGTTTTATCTTTTAGATTTAGTCAGAAAATATTTTTTTTTGTGCACGGATACTGATTTTAGTGTGTTTTAACAATTGAATTGTGTATTTTTATCGGTTTAATATTATTTTGAGAAACATTTGTGCAATTATCGCAGGGTCTACAAAGTTAGTATCACCATCTTTTTATTCTACCGGGCCTGCACTTTCAGAAAACATATGGTTTGGTGGGTCTTTTACAAACGCTAGCAACCCAGCAGTTGAAAATTAAATCAATGGGAAAATTGCAAAAATGGCGTGGCCAGCTGATTTGAAAAATGTTCGGGAGGGCTTGGCAGCTAAAGGGTTAAAGAAAACATAAGTCAGTCAAAACACATTTCTTTTATTTTTTATGGGATTCATATTCAACTGTAGGTCATAACAGATTAGCACAATCATATAACAAAACAAGGCAACAAATAAAAAAAAAATGGCCCCTGTTCAACAGTCTGCATACCCTTAGTTCTAGTGTATTGCCCCCTTTAGCATCAATGATAGCGTGCAGTCTTTTGTAAAAGTTGTCTATGAGGCCCCGAATTCTTGCAGGTGGTATAGCTACACATTCGTCTTGGCAAAATGCCTCTCGGTGATGCAAAGTCTTTGGTCGTCTTGCATGAACCGCATGTTTGAGATTTCCCCAGAATGGCTCGATGATATTAAGGTCAGGAGACTGTGATGGCCACTCCAGAACCTTCACTTTTTTCTGCTGTAACCACTGGAGGGTCAACTTGGCCTTGTGCATAGGGTCATTGTCGTCATGCTGGTTCAAGAGCGTCCCATGCACAGCTTTCGTGCAGAAAAATGCAAAATGTCTGCCAGCATTTTCTGATAACATGCTGCATTCATCTTGCCATCAATTTTCACAAGACACCCCTTGGCTTTAGAGCTCACACCCCCTCCAAAACATCAGTGAGCCACCGCCATGCTTCAGAGTGGGGATAGTATTCTTGTCGCTATAGGCCTTGTTGACCCCTCTCCAAAAAAACACGCTTATTTTTGTGACCATATGTAATGAGTCCCGGCGACGTAGCGTCACACCACCCTCTCTCTCTACACAGACGGCCGCTTTGCGTTCCACGGTGGAACGCGGAAGCCGCTCGACTTCCTGATTGCAGGGCGAGCGGCCTGCGTTCCACGGTGGAACGCGGAAGCCGTTCATTCCGGCCGGCGGCTCCTCCTGCTTCCTGGGGGTATTTAAGGGCTCAGCTGAGGCAACATGGCGTCGCACAATTGGGTTCAGAAGCGCCTGTTGCCTCCTGAAGCCTGAGACCCATCTTCCCTGGACTGCCAGTGACGGATCACTCCTCTTCCAGCCTCAGGACTCCCTGCAACCTCTAGACGGACCAAAACTCAAGTACTACTCCTACTGGAGTCCTAAACCCTTGATACTGGGATCAACATCTTAGAGTGATATAGACTGTGTCTAAGACTACTATCAATTGTCTGTTGGGGTTTCTCCTTCCATCAACATCTGTGTATCAGAAGCCATCGTTCCTTGTTGCCAATACGTATTCAAGTTTTGTGGTTACCTTAGGACTATAGGCTATGAAGTAATAGCCTAAATACCTCTCTTCCTTTCTCTCAGTTATAAGGCTATGATGCAAGAATCTCTAACTTCCCGCTAAAGATTGGGAGAGACGCCTGAGATTCAAGCCTGAGAAGCCTTAACCCCATACATCCCTAAATATATAACTTCCGCAGTTGAGATCCAAGCAGTTACTCTCACAGCAGGCGTGACACCATAAAGCTCTATTTTGGTCTTGTCAATCCAAATTACAGTGTGCCAGAAGCCGTTAGGAGTGTCAAGGTGTTGTTGGGCATATTGTAACCGGGTTTTTTTTGTAGCATTGGCGCAGTAAAGGCTTCTTTCTGGCAACTCGACCATGCAGCACATTTTTGTTCAAGTATCGTCGCATCATGCTCCTTAAAACGACCACACTGTCCTTTTGCAGAGCAGCCTGTATTTCTCGGAGGATACCTGTGGGTTTTTCTTTGTATCCTGAACAATTCTTCTGGCAGTAGTGGCTGCCATCTTTCTTGGTCTACCTGACCTTTGCTTGGTATAAAGAGACCCCCAATTTTCCACTTCTTAATAAGTGATTGAGCATTACTGACTGGCATTTTTAAGGCTTTGGATATCTTTTTTTATCCTTTTCCATCTTTATAAAGTTCCATTACCTTGTTAAGCAGGTCTTTTGACAGTTCTTTACTGCTCCCCATGGCTCAGTATCTAGCCTGCTCAGTGCATCCACATGAGAACTAACAAACTCATTGACTATTTATACGCAGACACTAATTGCAATTTAATTGCAATTTAAAAAGTCACAGATGTAACCCTTAATTGCCATTTTATCCTGTGTGTGTCACCTTGTGTGTCTGTAACAAGGCCAAACATTTCCAGGGTATGTAAACTTTTGATCAGGGTCATTTGGGTGATTTCTGTCATGATTATGCTTTAAAAAGGAGCCAAACAACTATGCGGTAATAAATGGCTTCATATGATCACTATCCAAGTTTTTTTGGCATGATCAGTCGTATTTTTATTATCAATGCCAAAATGTCACAATTTCTGCCAAGGTACAGTATGTAAACTTTTGAGCACAACTGTATGTCCATAATCGTTGGGACCGGTATTTGCACAGGTGCACGTTTCTGAACATGAAACATCCGCATTAAAAAAACTCACTGGAATGCACGTGCAGATGGCGGTGCCGGAGTTTGTGGGTCAAACATTCAAGTTTAGCGTTTTCTGTTGCTATTTGCCATTTTGTGGACCCAACTAACTATTTTGAACATTGAACTCCTGGTGCTGCTGTAATGTAAACAAACACAGCATGGAGAATTCCGGTAATTCAAGTCATTGATTAACTATAGTCATGACCATATTTGATCAATGATGTTGCCCAGGATCCCTGCCTTTTTGTTTACATTGCTGCAGCACTGGGGGGGCAGATGTGAGGAAAAGGCCCTTATCCTTCAATATTGGGACACAGTACCTTGTAAGAGGTGTAGTTTCTGCTGGTACCACCTAGCAAGGTACTCCCCAGTGTTGAAAAGAACGTGGATAAATGACTGGTTGGAATATTAGGGGATCTCTACACTTTTTTTCAATGTGTACTGTCCCTTATTAATAAATAACACAACAGGTGTGGGATTCCTCTTAATATTCCAACCAGACCCTTATCCAGGTATGCAGCCTTGGTGGCAAGGATAGGGAGGACAGCACGTGCGAATTCATGTGAATCATGTGAATGATCATGTGAATTGCCTTTCAACACGGAGTGGAACTTTTTGCAAGGGGGGTAGCAATGCTGTAGCACATGGGCCTCTTCCCTACATCCAGTCCCACAAAAATGATCTGGTGGTTTCTGTGAGCCCCCTTTTAAAATATGGGGGCACCCAGATATCTGCCTCCCTCTCAGATGATCAAGTACAGTGGTACATTAATCCCCACCACCTGACAATGTTTCCCCACCACACTCGCATCGCTAAAAAACAGATCCACAGTGCTGCGGTAAAGTAAACACAACAGCAGGGAACCTGGGTGATGTATTGACCATATATGCACCATACATCCACAGCACAAGGGATCTTGGCTGTGGATATATGGAAGGATCTCACGCAGTGAGATGTCAAGTGGTGGGTTGTTGTGAGGAATTACATTAGGCACATATTATTAAATTTTTTTTGTAAAGGGCTGTTTATGGTGTGGGTGTATTTATTTGCTTTAAACTCTGTGTGGGAAAGGGGTAGTCATGTACTTATAATTTTATGGGGGGGATTGCAGATAGCTCTATAATTCCCCACCACCTTCGCAAGTTTTCATATCCTTTTTGAAGGACTGGATGTGGGGGAAAAAAGGCTCTTACACTCAACATTTGAACAAGGTGTCTTGCAAGAGAGAAAGGCTTTGCAGCCCTCTCCCCGAGCAAGATACCTCCCAAATGTTAAAAGGCATGTGGCCTCATATGTTAAAGGGGGGGGGGGGGGGGGAAA
>NW_017306276.1:4616014-4772545 GCF_000935625.1 Nanorana parkeri | reverse complement strand
AAAGGGGGGGGGGGGAGGAGCAAACATTCAATGCCACCCATTTCAGGTTAGGATATTAAAGAGAACCCCACTCTGCTTTTTTCATGTGTTTTTTTGTTTTTTGTATGATGTAGTTCTTTTTTTGAAGGACTACATCATACTGTTTCACAATACCACATGCGGCATTAAGGCTTCCCCTGAATATGTTATTTAAAGCATTTGCGTATTTTCAATGTTGCCCTTTAGGGCCGGTTCACACCACAAACAGTGTGTTCCAGAGTGGTCAGCCTCTGGAACGCACTGTATCACAACCTGGCCGGCTCCCTGGGGCAGCAGGAGGCGTGGCGGTGCATTTGAAGTCAACAGCACAGCAGCCACGCCCCCTGCCCGTAGTGCAATCAACTGATCCCAAACAAGTGGCACAATAATTCCTGCGTTTCCAGTGTGATCTGCAAAAATGCTGCAAGCACTATTTTTGCAGATCGCAATGGACCAGAATGCAGGCAATGACATGCCACACATTCAGGTGCAGGCGATCGCACTGCAGGCGTGGGGGGGGGGGTCGTGGCTGTGGTGCCATTGACTTCAATGCACCGCCACGCCCCCTCCCGCCCCTGATTGCAGGTAGCTGGCTGGGTTGCGATACAGTAGTGCGTTCCAGAGACTGACCGCTCTGACTGGAAAGCACTGTTTGTGAACCGGGCCTTAAGCCACATAAAAGGCCCTCTCCCCATTGTGGAGTGTTTATTTAAATATGTTTTGCAATGATACCCTATGGTGGTGCCCAGCTACCCATGCCCTTTTTTTAACAATATTTTGTCATGGCAATATCTAGCCTTGAGAAAAGTCAGAAACTAATAGCTAGTTTTGCCTCCTATAGACTTCAGTAGGGTACAATGCTAAGTTCGGGGATTGTGAAATTCCTGCTGGGTGCATAGAACATGGCTTGAACTGAACCTGGCCAGGTTTGTTCATCAGTATATTACTGTTCCACAGTAGGATATGGAACAGTAATATATTATCCTATGACACATTCCATGTCTGCGCTGTCATTGTCAGCTGTCTGGGCTGATTAATGATCAAGAACCATGGTTTCCGATCATGAGATCAAATCTGTTAACAGAGCTGTCATTGTGCCTTGCACAGAGTGAGAATCATTGACAGCTGTCTGTTAAAGACAAAGACTCTAAAAAATACATGAATAAAAGTTTTTAAAAATATTATAATCTATATTTGTAAAGTTCATTTTAACATTTTTTGTTGTCACTTTAACAGTTTATTATAACAAACCCCACAGAAAACCTTGTAAAAACTGTTGGTAAGCAAAGTAGTAATTTTTTATTTGAAGTTAATGGAAGTTTATCGATTTATACTGATCCTGCTAAGTTTGGCCTTGGCATCTGGGCATCAATGGTCATAAACCATATCTGTATTCAATTCTTCAATTTCTCAGTTACATTTCTTTTTTTTTCATTTTCTGTGTCCTTCTAGTCCAGTCTGTAATGAATGCAGTTGAGCAAATAACCTAATTGTCAAGGCCCTGCAAGTGCAGTGCAGCTAACAGAAGACACACTAGAGAAGGTGATTGCAGAAAAGTTTGAAAATCTAAGCCATGCACGCATTGAAAACTAATCAACAGATAATGGGGTTAAAACTCAATGCAAATCAAAATAAAAAAATATTCTCTGTACTAAAGAATTATATTTATACAGCTCTGAGGAATAAAAATAAAATAAAGAATCGTTTTGCATTCTGTGCTATAAAAAAATAAATAAAAAAAATAGTCACATGAAATCGGTTTTGACCTTGTCCACATGAGCATCAAAAGATACTGCATGACATGGTGTACAAGCAGTGTAGCGTTACATAGATCAATACACAAAAGCATTCCATCTTGCACCAGCAAGCTTTCATGATGTACCACTTCAAACCAAACATAAGCTGTACTATCAGTCAGCATTGACACTTCAGCCCCTCACTCGTTCCATACTTTGCACGTCATATCTTCTATACCCAAGGAATGGTTACGTTCACACACACAGTAAACCTTGGCAATCTTGGCTTAGGGCCTTAAAAATTAAAGTAGATTTAAACCCTCGATGATATTTAGTTCGCTTAAAGCACTGTAGGTCATAAACAATTGGATTTCATTTTTTTAAAAATGTTTTTAATTTAAATTTTTATTATTATTATGCAGCTCAGTTTAGCTGATTTCCTCCGGCATCTTTCAACCAATTCCTGTATGCATATGCACTCACTCCAGCAGAACATAATTACTCTTGACCAGTTTTCCTGATAATGGCAAAGGTATGCCATGCCTGTGCAAAGCATGTCATAATGGCCTCTTGCAGTCTCCATCAGTGGCACATTTGACAAGGTGTGACAATGCTGAAGCACAATAAAGAGATAGTTGCCAGCACATAGCATGTAGTTCCTGAACCAGGACCTTCCTGGCAGGATCAACACATACTACTTTAATTAAAGTTGCATATTAAAGTCCAAGTTTACCTTTTAGACCATATTTCATGCAATACCCATATTTATTACGAACAGGGAGCAGCTTGTAACGGGTTACACAGCAGGGAAAGCCTCCCTGCTGTGAAAACTGTCATGGACGGAGTGTTGCCTGTTAATTACAGGCGGCGCTGCATCCAGCTTTTGACAGCTAAGTTAGTTTACACAGAAGTGGGCTTCCCCACTGCTTTGTGTAACCTAACTTGGTGAGGCAAGAGCTGCAACAGCCTCTACTCTATGTTAAAGGCTTGAGCCGTGTGGATGGTTTGGACCAATGGCAAAGTGCCATTGGTCCAAGCAAAATAAAACCATTGAGGACATCAATTCTCGATGCCTCACCAGTGACGAGCAAGTGAGGCCCCTCCCTGTCTCCTCGGTTCCTCCTATTACCCTCCTCCACACATAGCTTGGTGACTGGGTTGGGGGCGGGGCTGGGGAATGCCTCCCCCAGCACGGAAGGTACAGCACATCACTAAGGTTACCAAAAAAAATTGCCCAGAGTTCTGCTTTAAAGCCCAACTCCACTCAAAATCTGTTTCTCTACCACTCTCCCTTTCTCCCCATCTATAAGGTGTTTTTTCGCTGACACTGTTTTGACGGCAACCGCTAATCCAGTGCTGCGCAGTAACCCGTTGCGAGGCCCAACTCTCCTTGGGCTGACGTTTGTAGTCCTCTGGATCCTGAGGACCACCTCTGCACCACTACTCGAGAGCCAATGAGCATTGTCCACATCACACAGGACGAGACGCTAATTACCATGGGTATCTGCTCCAGTTTTGATAAATTCCCCCATTATGCTCAAGTATGAACTTGCATAATTCCAAGATGAAATTGGTGTGTACCCCTTTTTCAATATTTTTTTTCATATAGAAAAGAACAGCCATTGCTTAGCCCCAGTTTACATGCAATGGGAGCATATGACCACGTAGCAGGGGCGTAACTAGAAATCACAGGGCCCCATAGCAAATTTTTGTATGGGGCCCTGTGATTTCTAGTTATACCCCTTGCAGAGCCCACTTGAGATCCCACCTGAGGGTGACCCTGCAGAGCTCACTGTAGACTCTCTATGGTGGGCTCTGCAGGGTCACCCACAGGTGGGCTGGTCGCACTCCTTACCTATCCGCCTCCTCTTCCTCCATGTTCGCTGATGGGCCTCCGCCCGTCTCCGGGCCCCACCTCCTCCCCTGCTGTCGACCACGCGCCACACCTCCTCCTTCACTGCCGGATCCGGGCCTCCTCCAGCACCGCTCCTGGCTTTCATTGACTCAGCAGCGGCTCTGGAGACGAACGCGCTGCTGCACAGATTACAGTCAGTGATCTGAACAGCAGCGCATTCTTCTTCAGAGCAGCCAGTAAAAGCCACCAGCAGAGGATGCCATAGCGACCCAAGTGGTCCGCTCGGCATCTGGCCGGGCCCCCCTGTGCCCCGGGCCCCATAGCGGCTATGGCAATTGTTACGCCACTGCCATGTAGTAGACTTTGGGGACTGCATCGTCAGTATACTACAAAGTTGAGCAGTGGTTATAGCCAGGTGAGTTGTTATCCATACTGCAAATACTTCCTACCGTTCATAAGTAAAGTATGTTGTGACCTGCTTGATCATCAGTGTTTGGTGGCTTTTCCCGAGAAAATACATTTAAAAAAAAATCTTTGGTGTTAAAGGAGAACTATGAGGTGAGTGATTTTCAGTTAGAGCCGACCTGTGACAAAGAAGCCATCACAGGTCGGCTCTATTAATGGTAAAGTAAGTTAACACATACCGTTGCTCGCTCACTTCCCGATCTCTCCCTGCAGGGATTCCCCTCTCCGATCGTCCAGAGCTGACTGGAGGAACAAACGGGGTAGGGGGCGGGTACAGCTGGCTGTGCCTCTAGACAGACAGCGCCCGCTGTCAATCAGCCAGCTGGGTGGATCTCGACAGTATTGACAGGGTCCGGCCCGGCTGCGTGCTCTCCGTATTTAGTGGGCAAAAGCTATATACTGAGCTCCCATAGAGAACTATGGGATAAAAAGGTTACCCCATATTTTTCTTTTAAGGGTTACAATTTCTACTTGCTTCTACTTTTGTAATGTTAGGAGGGGCTGTGAGGGGTTAAAAGATTACAACCCTTGCTTCTCCATTGTATGTTAATGAAGTTAGCGAGAGAAACACAATTCTAAAATTTCACTCCTTTCGATATGGACAGATCTATAGACCGGGAAGTGAGCGACCACATACTGTTGCTCGCTCCACTTCCTGTTCATCTCCCTGCAGAGAGCGATTCCTCCCGTCCCCTCTCCGATCCTCCAGCGCTGAGTGGGGAGGGGGCGGGCACAGCTGGCTCTGCCTCTAGATAGGCAGAGCCAGCTGTCACTCACGCAGCTGGGTGGATGCAGACAGTATTGTTGGGATCCGTCCCGGCTGCAGCGCTCTCAGTATATTGTGGGCAATAGCCTGTGATATACTGAGCTTTGGGTCAAGGGAGCAGGTTAGTATATGTCCTCCCATGACCCTAAAGAGAACTATGGGGAAAAACACTTACCCCATAGTTGTCTTTTAAGGTAGAGGTGGGTTTTATTAATAAAGTCAGAGAACTCCTGCTGATTAAATGTAGGAACATCAGAGGGAACAAGGTGATACCATTCCTTTTTATTTATATTCCTATACACACTTTTAAAGTGGACCTTTACCCCCTTTAAAGTTAACTTCTATCGCATCACCATACAGATGATTTTTTGATAATAGAAATGGCTGCACAATATAAGTACAACAAGAAATAAATACGTATAGCCAATTGTAACATGGAGATAAAAGTAAAGTATGAGATATTAATTAAGTTTGAAATTATTTTACAGATGACTTATGTATACTTGAATAAATAATATTTTATGTGTCTATGAATAGATTTTTTTGCCGAGAATAGAACCCCCTGAAGAAGCTCATATGTGAAACGCGTAGGGGATCAATGGAGTGGCACAACTATGTATATGTAATATAATGATGGATTAATGATTGATATTAGGAAATGGACATTGAATTATATATTATCTATATGCAAGAAATTTAGGGATTCGATAATCATGTATATTCATTAACCTTGGTTTTAATTTTCATCATGGAAAAATAATTTTTATGAATTGAATACATTTATACGATTTTCTAACCTTCTGAGTCCTCCCTTAAGAAAACCCCACCACAACTTTTGTTGTATATGCATATGTATTTGACTAGATTGGGGGTGAGGTCTCAGATCACCTGGGTGTAGATCTTGGAAAGTGCTCTTTTGAAGTGGTATTGTATTATGATTTAAGTAAGACCTCCGACAGAATAAAATGTAACTCTTGCAGTGGGGCTATCCCAGCAAGTGCTCATTTTGGTCTAGGATCTAAAATAACAGAGATCCTCACCTGAACCTTGGTTCTGCGTGGCTGCTAAACCTCTCTCCCCCCAGCGGGCTAAGAACTCGTGGATCATCATGTTCGATCCATGTATTGGATGTGAGGACAGCAAGTGACATTCCACCACCAGAATGTCTAGCAAACAAGTAGGACCGAGGCTCAGGTGAGTATTTCTCTGTTATTTTAGATTCTAGGCCAAAACGAGCACTTGGCCCTTGCAGTGCGGGGATAGTCCCACTGCAAAGGTTACGTTTTTTTCTGCCCAGAGTTCTTCTTTAATGTAGGAATCAGTCCCACATGCACATTGTCCCCCAATTATTTCCTTTTATACGTAAAGCTGATATATTTTTTTCCTTCTCCTCAGCTGTACAAATCTTCCCCCTTTTTGCAGTTAATGTCAATGCTGTTATTACCGAAAAGTCCTATCGCCTTAGGCACACAAAACGGCAACATGATTATTACACATATCTGACATAATAATGAACAACTTCAAGCATATTTAAACCCCAAAACAAAATGTCAAATATTAAAGCTTACCAGTCCTTAGATGTGCTGACTGCATTAGTTTTATATTTGTTATCCTTTATTTTCACCTGGTGATCCAGCCAGTAACACACTTTCTGTCTTAGGGTGGCTCCACTGTGTGGAGGAGCAATGGAGCCACCCGTGGACAGCAACATTGTCAATCTGGGGGAGGATGGTGTTAGATGCACTAGCGGATTTAGATGGACTTGTCTAGCAAATTAAAAAAGAACTCTGAGCAAATAAAAAAAACATGTAGCAGGACTACCCAAACGTTGCAAGAGTCAAGAGCTCACTTTGTCTATGGGGCTCAAATAAAGCTGAATTACTCACCTGATTTAACGGCATCTTCCTCCGCTCCAGCTACGGAATGTCCCCCTGTATCCTCAAGTCTAAAGCTTCAGTCACACTTGCCACTTGTGGCTACATGCTGTGCTTATGCTTCTGGATGCTTTAATTGACACACGTGTGCATGCATTTATTGTGTGTATAGAAGTTCAAATTGATTCCTAAATGCATCTGACTTCTATTTTTTGAAAATACAGATACACTGACTGCAGATAAAAGCATCTAGATGCAAGGTGTGAATATTATACCCATTGGAATTACTTAGATGCATATAGATGTGTTTACATGCGTTTACGAAAGCTTTTTAAATGCACATAAAAGCATCTAATTGCACATAGTGTGAGTGAAGTCTTATAACTATACATAGTCCTAGTCATAGTATATAGTTTTAATACATATATGCATAGTACATAGTCATACTCTGGACATTCTAGGATGATGGGTTAGTAACCTGCATTTTTACTATTTTTTAGAATCATACACCGTCCTATTCATAGTACATAGTCATAGTACATAGCAATATTCTTGACATCCTAGGACAGGAATATGCAACCACAGCACTCCACCTATGCTGAAATACAAATCCCAGCATGCCTCTGGGAGCCATGCGTGTGGTTTTTAGACTCTTGCAATACCTTATGGGGCTTGTAGTTCCTCAACATCTTGAGAGCACAGGTTGCTTACCCCTGTCCTAGGATGATGGGCCAGTAACTTTGTTTACTGCTTCTTAGAACTATACATAGTCCTAGTCATAGTACATATTCATAATATAGTCATATTCTTGACATCCTAGGACAGGTGTAGGCAACCTCGGCACTCCAGCTGTTGTGGAACTACAAGTCCTATGAGGCATTGACTACTCTGACAGCCACAGGCATGACTCCCAGAGGCAGAGGAGTGATAGGATTTGCAGTTTAGCCACAGCTGCAGTGCTAAGGTTGTCTACCCCTGTCCTAGGATGATGGGATAGTAACTTGTGGTTTTACTACCTCTTAGAACTATACATAGTTCCAGTCATAGTACATGGTCCTTAGCCATTGACATCCTCACATGATAGGCTGGTAACTTGTGTCTTCAATACTTATTAGAACTATACATACATGGTTATTCACAAAAGGGTGAAGAGTTTGGAGAAGGCAGGAGAAGTGAACAATCTAGGACAACATAGCTGATTTGGAAAAATTATCAGATTCACCTCACTTTCCAGTTCAGCTATGTTGTCCTACATTGTTCACTTCTCCAAACTCTTCACCCTTTTGTGAATAGCCCTGATAGTCTTTGCCATAGTACATGGTCATAGTACATATTCACAGTACATAGTTATATTGTTGACATTTAGGATGATGGGCTAGTAACTCTCATTTTACTACTTTTTAGCACTATACACAGTCCTAGTCATAGTATGGAGTCCTAGTACATATTCATAGTGCATAGTCATCTTCTTTACATCCAAGGATGATGGGTTAGTAACCTGCGTCTTTACTATTTCGAAGGCTTCATTCGTACTTGCCACTCGCGTTTTAGTCCTCTGTTAGGCTAGATGCTGTGTTTATGCTTCTAGATGCTTTAAATGATGTGTGTTTACATGCATATGCATGTAGATGCATCTGGTACCAAATCCTAGCATCAAAACATGCTTACATATGCTTTCAGGCGTTTACATGTGTGTTGGGGCATTTAGAAGTTCAAATTGATGCATGACATCTATTTAAAAAAAAACACAGATAAACTGACTGCAGATAAAAGCATCTAGACGCAAGGTGTGACTATACCCATTGAAATTCATTAGATGTAAATATATGCGTTTACAAAAGCTTTTTAGATGCAAATAAAAGCATCTAATTGCACGTAGTGTGAGTGAAGTCTATACATAGTCCTAGTCATAGTACATAGTCATTTTCTTGTCATCCTAGAATGATTGTTTAGCAATCTGCATTTTTTACTACTTCCTAGCACTATACATAGTCCTAGTCATAGTATATATTCATTGTACATAGTCATATTCTTGACATCCCAGGATGATGGGTTAGTAATACTGTTACTAAGTTAGTAACTTATATTGTTATTACTTTTTAGAACTATACATAGTCCTAGTCATGGTACATAGTTATAATACATATTAATATTACATATCCATATTCCTGGCATTCTAGGATGATGGGTTAGTAACTTGCATTTTTACTACTTCTTAAAACTATACATAGTTCTAAAATGTAGTCATAGTACAAATTCATAGCTCCTAGTCATATTCTTGACATCCTAGCAGGGGCGTCCAAGACCGGATGACACCCCGCCGTGTCATCATCGCGCATGTGCGGCCATCTGATTGACGCCTGCTGGCGGCCATCTTGGTGATGGACGCCGGCAAAGAGAGGAGGGGACGTTCACCCTGCGGGATGAGGTATGCCGCCGGGTCCCCTGCTCTCTCCGGACACTGTCTGGCTCTCGGTCCATGACCGAGTGCCGACTTTTTAGAGGGGGTGACACCAAAATGACTTACAGTCACCCCTTCAATGGTGACACCCGAGTGCGGGCCGCACCCCCTTGTGACGCCACTGCATCCTAGGACGATGGTCTAGTGGGCAGCACAGTGGCGTAGTGGTTAGCGCTTCTGCCATGCAGCACTGGGGGTCCCTGGTTCGAATAATGGACAGGTCACTATCTGCAAAGGAGTTTGCATGTCCTCCCTGTGCTGGCATGGGTTTCCTCCGGGTACTCCGGTTTCCTCCCACTCTCCAAAGACATGCTGGTAGGTAAATTCGCTCCTGTCTAAATTGGCCCTGTATGTATGTGAGATGGGGACCTTAGATTGTGAGCTCGAGGGCAGGGACTGATGTGAATGTGCAACTATGTAAAGTGCTGTGTAAATTGTTGGCGCTATATAAATACCTGTAATAAATAATAACTTGCAGTTTGATTACTTCTTACAACTAACTATACATAGTCCTAGTCCTAGTATGTAGTTATTATACATATTACTAGTACATAGTCCAATTCTTGACTTTCTAGGATGAGGGGTTATTAACGTGTGATTTTACTACATCTTAGAACTATGCATAGTCCTAGTCATAGTGCATAGTTATTACACACATTAATAGTACATGGTCCTATCCTTGACATCCTAGGATGATGGGCTAGTAACTTGCAGTTTTAATACATCTTAGTCCTAATCATAGTATGTAGTTATGGGTCAGAAATTCGTATTTGTACTATTTCTTGAAACTATACATAGTCCTAGTCATAGTTATAATACATATTCATAGTACATGGTCATATTCTTGACATGGGTCAGTAATTCGTGTTTTTACTACTTCTTGAAACTATACATCGTCCTAGTCATAGTTAATACATATTAATAGTACATAGTCCTATTGTTGACATCCTAGGATGATGGATGGGTTACTTGCAGTTTTACTACTTCTTAGAACTATGCATAGTCCTAGTCATAGTACATAGTTATTACACATATTAATAGTACCTAGTCCTATCCTTGACATCCTAGGATGATGGGCTAGTAACTTGCAGTTTTACTACATCTTAGAACTATACATAGTGCTAGTCATAGTACATAGTTATTACACATATTAATAGTAAATGGTCTTATTGTTGACATTGTAGGATGGTGGGTCAGTAAGTCGCGTTTTTACTTCCTCTTAGAACCATACATAGTCCTAGCACATAGCCATCTTCTTGCCATCCTCGGTTGATGGGCTGTTTGTAACTCCTCCTGATCCCCCATGCTGCTGGGTTTGTGCATGCCAGTGTAGCTGGCAGTGTGAAGGACTGGGCAGGATTGCAGACAGCTGCCTCTCTCGTACAGCTCGGTCCATGGATGCAGTGCTGAAAGCTTCTATTCGTTTCCTTCCACCCCCCTCCTCCACTCCCACATCAGCCTCCGTGTCAGCAGCATCAGTAGAGAGACAAGTAAGCTGCTGCGTGCGCTGAGCACAGACAAGGCGACGGAGGAGCACAGCTCACCTTTAAATACTGTGACAAGCGATCTCAGTAGCAAAGGGTCATTGAAGCTCGGGTGGGAGGAGGTTGCCAGGGCTAGCCTAAAAGTTGGGGAGGGGGGACTTGTCCCCCCTGTCCCCTCCATTGTTCGCTCGTATGTCTGTAGCGAAGCGAGCACTGCTCCGTTTTTTTATGTTGCACTGAGCTATGCGCATGCGTAGCACTTCAGAATTACTGCACTGGTCACAATAAGTTGGATGTCTTCTGCTCTTCACCGAAAGCCCTAAATCATATCAAAAGCTAAAGGGATGTTGAGATTCAAGAAAAGAGGTTACGTCGGGATCTGGTCACTCCAGATTATAATAGCAATAGTCTGTGCACAGAGGTAAGTCATTGCAGATTTTTTTTTTTTTATGGGGGTTGGGATGCTTTTCCTTCACTTTAGATAAACCAAAATATGCTACAGTAAACTGGGGAACTGACACATATCTCTATATTGTTTTTGTCTTTGCTGTCTTTTAGTGCCAATGATCCCAGCAATATGTCACTGGTTAAAGAGACGGTTGATAGACTCTTGAAAGGCTATGACATCCGTTTAAGGCCAGATTTTGGAGGTAAATTATGTGAATGAAGATGTATTAGTGGATTGCCTGGCTTGATCATGAATTTTAGGTGCATGGTCTGTGTGTGTGTGTATGTATGTGTGTGTGTGTGTATGTGTATGTGTGTGTTCATTGCTGCCTAGAACTGATGTAAACTTATACTCGTCTCTCAGTCACAGCTATCCACACAGCATCCACCTCAATTAAAATAGCCCACCTTTTATATACAATGTCATCTCTATTATCTGATCATGTCTTGTTAACACTAATCCACCTACCTTCCTGCTCTCAGCTTCTAGCATGTTAACTCATGTCGCTTCTAATATTCTATCTACTCTGTTCCAGCATAGACATGTATGGAATGACTTCTAGTGTATGTGTGTGTACAGAAAATTGCAGCATATATGTCAAATGTCTTATCACTTTCAAAGAGTTTCAGGGCAATTGTTCTTTAACCTAGAGTAGCCCCCATACTGCTAGCATTGCATGCGTTTTCTCATTTTTTTTTTTTTTATTGTAGTAGGATTTGAAAAATAGATGTTTACCTTAAAATGAACAGGTGTCTATATATTTGTTAAAATGTGGAAAGATGTTTAAATATCCAGTATGCCCTGCTATAGGTCATGCTATATTACCATATCCCATAGATGATATATTGAACCAGTAGATCAGGCAGTCAGAAAAGAGTTAAGTTCTTGGATATCTCAATGTGGACCTTCCTGTTGGCTTGCAGGTGCCCCTGTGGCGGTGGGAATGAACATAGATATTGCTAGTATAGACATGGTATCAGAAGTCAATATGGTAAGTCATGTTTTTATTTCTGTTAAAAAAATAAAAAACAATAAATAAAAAACAGTAATGGCTTTGGTAATGGTTGTTATTAAAACTGTATTTGTTCGTCCATCGTATACACAAATGGGCACATGCTGTGATGGCAGTTGTACTGTCATCTGTCACCTGTTTCGGCACTGACCCTATGCTATGAATGCATTTTATTACTGATCATCACAATTTTTATACATAGATGTTTTTGCAGTATCGTGTCAAATATTTCAGCCAATGTTGGTATGTTAAAAAAATAGAATGCATGTCAAATTCAATAGATTTCAATGATATAACTGTTTAGTGTCCAGGTCTCATCGCTGACAAGTCGTGACGACCTATGGACAGTCTTGTGTTGTACAGTCACTTTCTACATATAGTAGCTTTTGATCACTAAATTCAAGAAGCAGCATTTGACTTGCTTGCTTCATGCAATAGCATCCCCTGCTGACATATATGTTGCACTGCAGATTATAGACAAATTAGCTTTCAATTTCCATTCCAGTTAAACACGGGTACTGTAGAGAAAAGGGAGCAAGCTTGAGGAAGTTTGCTCCAGTTTGTTGAATTAGCTTTGTTTGTTTGTTTAGCCCATACTGCAGTAATTGAGTATAAGAACAAGATCCACACATTACCTGCCCCAGGCCATACATGATGCTGCATGCATTTGCATAGACACAGACACGTAACATCATATATCAGTTCATCTGTACTACTGTTCAATTGCAGCTTCAACTGTATGACATTGTAAATGATGCAATTGCTTACTGAGTAACCAAACTTGCATAAGAAGCAAATTATGGCCATTTTGGCATATGAAACAGGAGTCACATTGTGCAGCATGGATACATTATTTTACTGTGTTTCTAAAATCTCTGTAATGTAACTTCTTAACTGCTGAGGTGGTAAAATAACATTTTCCTTGAGCAGTATATGGTACATTATTTTTTCATGATCAAATGATGTCAGGAACTGATTGCAGGGAAATGCTGTCAAGGTTGTGCTTAACATAGTCTAAAGCATTTATATGTATACTGAATCTCTAAATGTCAGGACGGGAGCCTTTCTTGGCTTAGCAAGGGTTACATTGGCAATCACTATCTAATGGTTAAATGAACATTCTAAGCAGAATAATCCTCTGAAGTTATCTTTTACCGGTTTTCTTTATTAAAAGGTGTACACCCTGATAGAAAACCAAAAACTAATTTGGGCTGATTAAACAAGTCAAGGAATGATGTTCAAAGTGCAGTCACCTAGAGCAACCAATTCTACGTTGATCTGACACAGCAAACTGAAATGTGATTGGTTGCTAGGGTTACTGCACTATGCACATCATCATTGCTCTGTTTGCTGCTTATTAAACGCATTATTGTGGTGTGTGCATGAGGCTTCATGCTAATGATGGTGCTTACTAACGTGCACTAAACTTAAAAGCTTTGAAATGCAATTAATTTATGTGTACTAATGGTTTGTATCGCAGTACCTGGACGGTTTGCTAAAGACAATGTCAGAAATTATAGGAAGAAAAATACTTATGTTGGCTTTTTTACTTTCTTTTCAACTCAAAGCACACAACATTGTGCATTCAGCTTGCATATGGCATTAACCTGCAGATGACTGGGACAGTGTAGAATGCTACGTGATTTCGTGCATACTAACTACTCCTGAATTCCTGGAGATTTTCACATGCCATGTGAAGCTCTGATGTCATCAGTTAGTCATTTTATTCCCAAGGATTCCATTGCAATGCTAAATATACCTCTCCCCAAGATAGTATGCAAATCTCGTAAACATCAAGGAAAATCAGGAGTATTGGCAAGCGTAACATTCGACACATCAAAAGCATGTGAATCCCCTTCATGCAGAAAATCAGTGACTTGTAGCATTTGTAATGAACAAAGCAGATACAAAAATGGTCACTCAGCTTCAGAAAAGGCAAACATAAAATAACTTCCACCTTTTTCTGCTATTCCGAAGGCTCACCTTTTTAACACCAGTGAGTCAGTGAGATGTATTTTTGTAAACCATATTACCTCTTATAGTTTTACAGGGTTTAAAATATCACAGCTGACTCCTGAGAAAAGTTTTAAGGTGTTGCTAAAGAAGAACTCCAGGCAAAATTGTTATAAACCCTTGCAGTGGGGCTACCCACCCACTGCAAGGGTTAACTGCTCCTTTTGGCCTAGGGAGAGAAAAAACAAAGTTATACTCAACCAATCCTTCGAGCCCATTCGACTGTGACGCCACCCCCTCCAGCCAGTCTCCTCCTATTTATTAGGAATTCTACAAATAAGCCAACGTGTAGAAGGAACCTTCACTTTTAGGGTAACATATATTCTTTAAATGCCATGAAGAAAGTATACAAGTGTTGAAAAACATCATTATCATTTCAAAAGAAGCAAATCTTTATTAGGGGCAGGGCTTGTTACCTCTGAAGCAATCACAAGCATCCGCTGGAAACCATACAAAGACAACACTCAGTGGGCTTGACTTGCAAAGTTCTACATTGAGATGAAGTGTACTGATGTGAAGTTAATATAAATATCTAATCATGAGCAAAGGAATTTAAAAAACAACAAAAAACAAAATCATTGCTTGAACATAGCAGCGGCTAACATGAATCTAGATGGTGTATGTCATGAGTGGCAGAAGTAGCAGAAGTGGTAAAGAAAGTTATTGATTTTACCAGTAATATAGCTTTTTTTACTGGTGAAACTTGATATAGGCCTATAACCAGAGAATAAAATGGTTTTCTATGAGAGCATTTATGTTTTGAAGGTTTAGATTCAGTCAGAGAAGCAAACGAAAGCAGGCATTTCACAGAGAGACAGTTGAAAATGGTAATACCATTTAAAGCTAAATTGTCATTTGATGGGCAGACAAATGTATGTTCACGTTAGTAAATTCCTTTATAACCAAAAGTATATTGTGCTTTTTTGACTGGTGTGCTTCCAGTCAAAATGATTTCAACTATGTAATGTTTTTGTAACCCTTTGATATTAAGGGTCAGATGGAAGCAGAATTTAAAATTAGAGTTATTTTTGTTTTTTCTTTGTTGGGACAGGAGACGGAAAGAGGGTTAAGTGACAAGTGTTAGGGGGAGGTTATGTGTTAAGAGTTTCAGACTGGACGAGAATTGACAGTAAGGGCTCATTCACACCATAGCGGTGCATTAATCAGATATTTATGTGTGAATAACACGCGCTACAGTGCAACGCACCTACTGTGCATTACAGTGTGAGAGGTGACACTCCAAATGCACCTCTGCCCGCAATGTGCCCAACCACGCTACAACACATGGTACCGCGCGGTACCGTAGTACCATGCAATGGAGCTAAAAAAAAAGTATTGTATGCACTATTTTTAGCCGCAATACAACACAAGGTATTTCGGTACCGTGCATTGCGGCGCGTTCAAGGACATTACAGCCAGAAGTATGTTTGTGGTGACATTCAAATGGAATGGCAATGCAACGCATCTCTCACACTGTAAGGCACGATAGGTGTATTGCGTGGTAGAGTGCATTAATCGCATTAACGCTATAGTGTGAATGGGCCCTTAGGGGGTGCTTTCAGTAATACTTTGCAACACTGGAACAGCAATGAGAGCTGTAAGAATTTTACTCGGCCTCAAGAGACCTGCACCAAAAACTGACTCCTTAGAGATGTTGGCGGTAAAATACTGCATAGATCTATGCCATGGTATGAGAATGCAGTGCCAATTAGAAACTATAGCTACATGCTTTAATTAATAAGAGTATAATAAGTTAAAACTAATGCTTAAATGGTAATCTTCAGCTCTATGACACTAGATTGTCCCACAGGCTGAATGAGAGAAATCTAAATGTTTATGGCTAGACTTATACTAGTTACACTACATGTATTGACTATTACAAATTATTTCCAGGGAAATAAAAAAAAATATTGCAGTGAGACTACCGCTGCACTGCAAGGTATACCTGCTCATTTATGTCTTTGGTAGCTGTGTAAAGGACTTTTACTTACCTTATTCCTGCTCACCCGGCAGTTGGCGATCACCTCGTCCTCCCTCTTCTCCAGCTTGTGGACTGTCCCTTGGCATTCTCGGGTATAATTCGAGACTATGGGCCCTGCATTGTACGTGATGATTTCAGTGGGCCTCTGACCACTGTAGCGTAGAGGGGAAGAGGCTGCGAGTGCCAGTCTTGGAACCTTTGGGAGCGTGGATCAGGAAAGTGAAAGTTTTTTACCCATGTACCCTAGACGTAAATGAGCAGTTAATCCTTGCAGTGCGGGGGCAGCCCTGGGACTTATTTTTCTTGGAGATAAGCTTTAATGAATACATAGCTGAACGAATTTGCGTCTTTTATTTCTGCCAGAGTTCAGCTATAAATAAGGAGGCCATGTTCTCCAAATAGGAAGCAGTGCTGTGAAACGCTAAATAAACCAGTGAAGCAAGATAGACATGTAAAATATATTTGATTCTGGAAAATTGGTCTAGATCTTTCACTGTAAAGAAACAAACAAACTGCATCCATTTACCTGGGTCATTCTACAATGTGCCATCAAAATTCAATATTGGGGCTTTCAATAATGTTATTATAAATCTGGCCACTGTTATATCCTTCGCACTCATCTCCTGCACATACTGTCCACCCTCATAACCTCTGCAATTTTCCCATGCATATTGTGTCTGCCACCATACTCTCTGTTCTCTTCTCTTCTCAGTGTAAGGAGTATTAACTGACATTTATTAGAAGTGTGATCTTTCTTGGTCAAGGAATATTATAATGGTGGTATGTGGCCAAAATGTGTTTTTTTTTTTAACGGCATATTTAAAAGGACCTTTTAACCTTCTACATACTACAGGGCCTGTGCTCATGTCTTCTAATTCCCCTGACAGACCCGTTAATGGTACAGTCTCGTGGTTAAAAAAAAAAAAAAGTGTAAAACTTTCTGTTGCAGTCATAGACATTCACCACAGCTCTCCTTATGCTTCCAGAGATCTCCTTATGCAAACACAAGACCATCCTATGCAGCCCAATTTAGATTTTCTATTATGTATCCACCAGGTCCCTTTTATGCAATTAGAAATTTTCTTATGCAGCCAAAGACACTTTTTATGCAGCTACCAAAACCCCCGGTCAGACACCCAATTATGCAACTAAGCTCCCCATCGAGACTCCCTACCCTCACCTAGGCAATTAACAGTACCCCAACCAGGGACACCATTAGTTAATCACAAGGTCACCACTTATGCATTTAGAGAGTCCTTTATGCAGCCATCATGTATAAATACATAAACAGCCCATATAGTAAACTTGGTGCAAAATTATTCACTTAAAGGTCATTGCAAAGCACACGGGGGCAGTATTTGCTTCTAAAGGACATGAGGTTTAACCTTAGCACAAGGAAAGGCTTCATCATAGTAAGCACTGTGAAAATGTGGAATGGGCTGCCTCAGGAACTAGTTCTAGCTAGCTCAGTAAATAAACGGACATTCTTAACCTAAATATAACTAGATATTAACATTTTATAATTAAAAAAACACCAGAGATTTTTGATCCAGGGAATATCCGATTGTCTTAGGGGATCAGGAAGGAGTTTTTGTTTCCCATTAAAGCAAATTGAACCATGTTTTATATAGGTTTTTTTGCCTTCCTCTGGATCAACGGTGTGCAATACGGTTCTATTTATGGAACTTTTGCTATTCTTTTCTTTCCCTTTAATGGGTTGATCTTGATGGACTTGGTGTCTTTTTTTCAGCCTAACTATGTAACTATACAACAGAACCCCAGTCAGAAATTTCAGAGAGACACTTCCTAATGTAACCAGAGAACCCCAAAGGTACAAGTATCAGGCCACCCAGACAGACCTCTTTATTGGAGCCACCAGATCCCCATACAGACCTCATTATGCAAACAATAGATGTCTAACATAGTAATATGGCTGTTAAATACTTGTAAACGGGGCTGCATTTAAAATGACAGTACTCCAGTGTCTAGCAAAGCAGGGTGAAAGGGTGTAGCAGCAATCCCCAAAATGTACACATTGTCTTATGTTTATCTCTTTTTTTCTTTTTCCCCATTTTAATCTCTGGACATTTCTGTCCAACTTCATCAAGCGAACTATGTAGGGAAATGGTGCAGGGGAGGATGCAGATTCATTACTGTATTCAATAGCACATTTTAGCACGTGTTTTTATTCTAAAATATTTATAACACAGAGGCAGAACCTTTTATACAAGGGTTTCATCGTTAAAGTGTGCCTAGGATAGCACATAGAATAGGAAAGGATGATGTTGAAATATTGCCCTGCTTCTAAAGTTTACAGCAAGGCAGTGGTTGAGCTTCAAACACTTTAATTTTAAGTTGGCCAGTTGGATGAGGAAAGAATACACACCCTAGATGCTGTGTAGAGCATCTTTTAGAGTGTGCAATCATAAAAGCAAGTGGGATATGGAAAATGTCTGATCCTCTATGCAGGATGCATACTGCAGAGAAGACGTGCCAGGGGTACACAGCAAGGTAGCTATTAAAGTAAAACTATGACTTCCGGGCAAAAAATAAAATATGTAATGCAGCACTTATTTGTAGGTAAATCTGTATTTACAGCCCCCCTAAGTCTGGGTTCACACCTAGGCGACAGCGTTTTTGCATGTTTCTACGTGCTTTTTTTATGCACGTTTTTGAGTGCTTTTTGTGCATAATCAACGCATAAATCAAGCTGCGTATTTTTTGTGAGCATATTGTAGCAAATTAATGTTAATGAGCAAACACAAATAAAATGCACAAAAGAATGCAAAAACACACATTTTCAAGTATTTCCTATTGAGTCTATGTGGCCAAAACACGCTGCAATATGCCAAAAAAAGCTTTTTCCAGCGACAGGCGTTTTGCTTATTGTGACAAAATCATCAGATGTGAAGAGAGCCATAGAAATTAATGGGATTTTTTTGGGGGGCATATTTTTTTAGCATTTTTTGGGCAGAAAAAGTGCCACAAAATGCTCATTGTGAACCAGGCCTAAAAGTATGGCAAATATCTGTTAATTCTGACAGTTAAATCTACTTCATGCAGCTTCCTGTGATGGGGTGACAACACTGCTGCTCTGCTACTGAATACAAAACAGAGCTGTCACTCTCATGTAGGCTGTGCCTGCTTGCACTGAAGTGGGATAAGGAGATCTTGCAGGGACATGGCTATCAGAATTGTTACTGCAGATTCACAACCCTGTTGCTTGGCGTTCAGCAGCTGGCCACGCCTAGTCCTGCCCACTGCTTTCTGGATAGCATTGCCTCTACTGCTAAAAAGACTTCCGCGACTTCCGCAAGCTTCAGTGACTGGAAGGGGAGTATGTAAAGCACAAGTGAAGGAGAGTTTGGTTCATTCAGGGGAGGTAAAAGGACGTTTTTATTTTTATGCATCAAATAATAACTGAATTTGAAACCAGTTTAGACTGTCACACAAGAGGTTTTATATATGTTTATTGGTGACAGTGGTCCTAATACTAAGACCTTTACAGAGACAGATGGCAAATTAGAGCCCTCTTCTCTTGGTGGATTATCTGAATAATTGATTCAGATATTTAGACTAAACACAGAGCATTTCTGTGTTTAGTCTAAAAACGAGAGATTACAGAGCAGAGGTCTTGCATATGGGTAATTTAACATATTAATAATTGAAGTAGTTCAAATGTATTTTGTCTCCAAGTATCCTAGGTGTAAAGTAAATCAACTGTTAGTGAACGGGGTTGTATTCCTGTTACAAGAATACACATACCGTATATACTCGAGTATAAGCCGAGATTTTCAGCCCATTTTTTTAATAACTGTTGTAAAGATGTTGTTATAAATACAGAAAACATTTAATTTGTACTAATAAACCTGTTGTTCCAAAGCAAAGTGCTATAGTAAAAAGGCAAACTAAGCTTTGCCTTCAAGTAGCACTTGAAAATACAATAAGGAGAGTGGATGAGAGGTAACTTGTTTTCTTACACTCACATTTGTACATATATCTGCATTTGCAGCTTTTGTTATGTTATCTTCCGTGTAATATTTAGTACAGGGGTGGGCAAATTAATCTGGAACTCAGTCGCCAGTCTGTCTATTTCATAAACCAGCAGAATTTTATTTAGGACCCAGCTCCGTTGACTACAACTAGAGAAAAACCTAAAAAATTAGGTGCCAGCTGTATTTTTAAGAAGCATTGGCTACCTGGCTCCGGAGCTTTGTCCCGCCTGGCTTTAGTGACATTTTTAGTAGCTAGCACATTGGTGAACATGCATTGACTAAATGAAGTAGTAGTAGTAATGTTCTGTAACTTCTTCAGTTCTAATGAGTGTTATAAAGATACCTCAGTATTTATAGACATACAGGCAAATAAGTCACATTAACCACTTGAAGACCAGAAAGGTTATTCACAAAGCTGCCAAAAACAGCCAAGTAAATAACCGAACCCGAAGTGAAGTGAGCTGAACGCTGTCAGGCTATTCACTTCGGGCTTGTATGGCTGGTTCCAGCCGTATATCGGCTGAAATCAGCTGTACATCGGCTTGCTTCAGCTGGCTTCGGCTCGGCCAAGCATGCTCGGCCGAACCGAGTGCAGAAGGTGTTCGACTCAGCTGATTCAACACCTGGATCGGCTGAGCTGAACCTCCGGCATGCTACTCGCTGCCGTTCGGCCTATTCTTATAGGGGCCGAAAGGCAGTGAGTGACTAGCCGAATGCCGCTGAGCTATTCTGCTCGGTACCTCGGTGGTACCGAGCTGAATAAAAAAACAGTGCAAAAAAGTAGAAAAAAAAGTAGAAAAGAATTGGGCGGAGCTAGCAGTGACAGCTACCAGGTAACTAGGGGATGCTGAACTGTCACTACAATGACAACTCGGCGGAGCCGGCCGTGATTTCACAGCTGGCGCTGCCGAGTTGTCATTGTAATGACATCCCAGCATCCCCTACTGACAGCTCCGCCCAGCTGTCAGTTGCAAAGCTTTCAGCCCACCAATGGCTGCCCGCTCGGCCCGCCAATGGCAGGCTGCTCGGCCCGCTTCGGGTTTCACTTCAGCTTGGTCGAGCCGAAGCATGTGCCTTCGGCTCAACTGAGCCGCTCGCCCAGCTTCGGGAGCTGTACAGGCTGTAGTGAATAGCCGTTACAGCAGACCTTCGGTTCTACTAAACCGAAGGGCTCAGACGGCTGAAGCTAGCCGAAGGATCAGAAAGGATCACAAAAAAGAATTGACCAAAGGTAATTATAAGGTAAGGCACAAAATTACAAAAACAGCACTGATTCTCCTTTGGCTAAAATCATTTTTGGTTTGCAGTTTTTGTCTAAAGTTATGAGTCAAGATGACCCCCTCCACTATCTCTCATCAAATCAAACTTTCACCAGAACCTAAATGGCAATATAGCCGACTTAAATAATCCTTTTCTTGTTATGGGGATAGACTTTTGTTCACTATGCTGGGGCTAAACAGCGTGGATGGATGAATTTTCTGCTGTGACTATTGACAGGGCCACCCACTGGGCGAATTTTGTTTGGTTCATCAAAAAACTTCCCAAATCCACTCAGTTTAAGGTCAGCTTATCTTTTTAAATATATATAAACATACAAAGTGATTTGGTTAATATAAACTTGTTTCTCTGCCTGTGCTTTCCCTATGCTTTTAGAGTTCTCACAATAGGGCCAATCCAGTGTAAACATTTCTCTGTTTACATTAAGATTGTCAGTCCGTGGGGTCAATTTACTAAATTAATAGATAATGTTTACTTAGAAAACTGAATAAAGTGAAGCTGGGTTCATTTATATCACCAAGTCAGGTGCAAGGAAAAGCCCTGCCTTTTAATCTGGTTATGTTTGTTTATTCAAAGAAAGTATAGCTTCACTTTATTCAGTAAGCCAAGTTACCGTGCTCTTTGCTGAGTGAACATTCTCTATTCTTTAATAAATCAACAACATTGTTTTCAGTGCCAGGAATAATAAGGTATAGTTTTTATATGTATAAGCACTGGAGATCTCAGCCTGAAGAAGAAGGCAGTCCCTGAATATTTATAGCTACGGTGTAAAGACCATGAGGGGAATTTATCAAAACTGGAGCAGACAAAATCTGGAGCAGCTGTGCATGGCAACCAATCAGCAGCAACCTTCATTTTCAAAGCTTAACTGAACAAACTGAAAAGAGAGCCTGATTGATTGCCATAGGCAACTGCTCTAGATTTTGTCTGCCCCAGTTTTGATAAATCCCCCCCCCCCACCTCTAGATTGATGAAAGCATCAGGGATGCCTCTTCATGGTTGTTTTTCATTTACAGATGGAGACGGAGAGGGTTTAGCTAGACATAATAAGAGGTTTCCTATTTCTAGCAGCTTGTGATTTCCAGTGATTTACATAAGTGCAGTGCAGCATAGAAAAGACTGAAACAAACAGATGTAGGTAACAGATGCCTTTTTTTTCCAGTCCTGGTCTGCAGTTACACTATACATGCAGACAGGTAGCCTATGATGTATGTTCTCCATAGAAAGAAAACTCATAGAAAAAAATATCTACAAAATTGCTTCCTAGGTGTGGGTATATTAAAAGTACTTATGTATTTTAAAAGCAGACCTGGGCAATACGGGACGTGCAACCCGCGACCGCGCAGTCATACACAATTGCACACAGCAATCGCAGAAAAAGGTACATATACCTTTTTTTGCGATTGTCGGGGGTGGGTGTCGACTGCCGTGCGGTCACGGACCGTCCAGGTGGGAACCTGGGCGGTCCTTCAAAAAGACCACAATCAACATAGAAATATCACCCAGTGACTGATGAGCAGAACACTACCCAAGCTGCTGTCACTTGTTTCAACAGAAAATGGTAGCATAGAAGTTGGTTGGTAGTTAAATATATACAGATAAACATTTTAGTAGAAACTAATTAGGATATTTTTAGGTTGTTTGCATGAGAACACAGTTATAATAATTCTTCCAGATAGTTATGAGTGCATATACAGTAAATGGCTTGTGTACTGATCACTTGACAAAACAAATCAGACTGTCATTAAGGAATAAGCATTCTGAAACTAAACATATATGCTTATAATGCAACACTGGTGATTTTGACAGTCAGACACCAATTATAATCTTGGAGTGCTATCTATCGATTGAAGAAAAATGTAGTTGGCCTGACTTACTAAAGGATATGTATGTATGCCAGCTGACTGATTCTGTGCACATAACCAAATCATATCCTCATGGTATTTATTATGTGACTGTGATGCCTGTGGGCATTCATGCACATACTAAAGCCTACATATAATGAATTTACTAACACGTTTAGCTTCTTATTGCTTGTATGCTCTAGCATCTAAATGTGTCCAGCTGAGCAGTGCCATGTGTGAAATAAAATGTGATTTTGTGCTATGCAGTTCCAGTTACCCTTGCTGACCACTGACATATGCAAAAGCAGACGGTTCTGGTTTAGGTTACCAGAACCGTATTTTTCGCTCCATAAGATGCACCTGACCATAAGACGCACCTAGGTTTAGAGGAAAAAAACTACCTATAGAGGCAGTGAAACAACTTTATTTACCGCCTCCACAATGCCGCTGCCCGTGTTTACTGTGTGTAACTTCTGCATACTGAGACTCCTCCCTTTCTCTGTCATGTGGCATGACACAGGAAGGTGAGAAGCCGGTCAGACACAGAAGTTAGACAGCGGCAGCATGGGCAGTGGCATTTGTGGAAGAGGTAAATAATGCTGCTTCGCTGGCTCTATAAGTAGTACAAGCGGCCCCTACCCTCCCACGCTGGATGCGTGTGGTGTGATAGCTGAGGCGACAGGGCTGCTGGTGCAGGAGATTGTCGAAACCTAGGGGGAATATTCGCTCCATAAGACGCACAGACATTTTTGCCCGTCTTTTGGGGGGAAAAAAAGTACGTCTTATGGAGCAAAAAATACGGTAATTACTTAGGCTTGGGTATATTATAGTGCATAAAGCAAATTGTTGGCTAAATAAACATGTTAGAACAAAAAACATTTTTAAAAATGTTTTTTATAACCAACACGAAACAATAAGTATATATCGTGCATCCACTTTCCTATTGGGTGGCTTGCTATAAAAACAAAGAATGTAGAAAAAGTAAGAAGCACTAAATGTACAAATGTGTATTGTTAACTTTAATAATACCATAGTTCAATATATTTAAAACTCTATGCCTATTCTGCGTATGGCTCGGTTACGGATTGTAAACCTTACTGGTCAAATGGTTTAAATTAAATAAACATCTGATATACACTAATTCATTGACTATTCATTGAACCATCCATATGATGTTGTAAGTACCTGTAAGGTGCACTAATAGACTGTTGTAAGATTCCATACTTTGACATTGTGGTGAGGCTTGTGTAGTCAAATTGCCCAGGGCTATGCTTAGGGTAACATAGCTATAAGTAGGATTTCCCATTCTGAGAAGATCTCCAAAGAGTTACGATGTCCTTCAGGTGGGTGGTTGAACATAAGGCTAACAACTCTGCCCTGTTTGTTGTGAAGGAATAAGTCAGGTGAATAATGTGCATCACCTGAGCAACAACACAAAAGTTAAAGATATGAGTATTAAAAATGCTCCAGAATGCATTGAACTTACACATAGCTAGTGATATTGTTTAGTTAATGAGAATTAAAGAACCATATAACAAAAAAATGATAGCTACTTAAGAAGTAAGATGAAAAAGCTGTGGCATAAAAGAATCTGGTAACTATATACATATAGTAATACATTTGGAACATAATTTGTTGTGCATATGGGAGTGCACAAGCTGCAAGTGGATTTACACCTGTAAACAAAAGAAAATGTACCCTAATAATAAGTGGTAGAGTGTTTAACATCTAATGCAAAACAACTTTTTAAACCACTCAAAAGAGTGTATATCACTGATATTACAATACTATTAGTTGATTTGAATGAAAAAATTTGAAAATAGGACCTTGTAGATTCCTTGTGGTAAGCAGCAATAATGGAGCAGAGCAAATATACTAGGATAGGTAGTACATATTTTGTACATAAACAGTTGTATAGAACAAAGCAGATATTAGCCTGATATTACAGGGTAAAATTCAACTTTAAATAGATTACTTTCTAACTGACAAAAGGATGGATGTCCAATGTATGAGATGGCGCAAACTGTGATCCAGCTATTTTATGCAGCTTGTTAAATACAGGCAAAAATATAATGTGGGATGATAAAGAAAGGAAACAGGTTTTGGCATAAATAAGCTGAATACAGAGGAAAGTATACAGCAAGACGTAAAGAAAAGTTGGCCGAAATTAAAACGGGAATAATAGAATCAGCAAAAAGAGTTCTTGTTTTTCAAAGTCTACAAGCAAAGAAAGATTGGTTTAATGAATATTGTAAAAAGACAATAAAAAAGCAAGAGCAAGTCTAAATTGCTGGTCTTAAAGTATAGATACATTTATAGAAATAAGAAGAATGATGAATAAAAAAAGCAGGAGGAGGAAATTAGAAAAATAAAGGGAAAAGTTTCAGAGATTAGAAAAGTTGTGTAAAAAAACAATATGGTAAAACATTATCCAAACTGGGTGAAAAAAGGGTATCAACCAATAATGACAAGATGTATGGATAAAAATAGAAGTAAAATTGCCCACATAGCGGTGATCCCTAAGCCGGACAAAGACCCTACAGTATGCCAGAATAAAACCTAAAGAAGAGAACATATTTGAATGCTGATCTGAATACTTTGAAGGACTGTTATACAAACAAAGAAACAAGAAACCACAAGATTGAATTCCTTTTATTTTGCCTAGAAAGATTACTGGAAGCTAGACATCGAACTAATGAATGTCAGAAGAATACTTTTTTGAAATAACTTGTCCTGTTGTTGAAAGGAAATACATTGCAAGAATTGTCTTAAAGAGGAACGTAACCCATATTTTAAAAATAACAACAGAGGCACCTTTGAAGTGTTTAGTTATGGCAAACTACAAACACATACTTCTAGATAAATGCCGGCTTTGAATGCTTTACATACCTAATTTCTCTTTTCTTCTCCCAGTCTGCTGACATTGGCCATTGTTACTAAGGGCAAATTAATCCATCTCCCTTTACTTCTGGAACTCTGACACATGTGACTAGGTCATGTTACCATCCACATCATCTCAGTGGAGGAAAATACCTTTCCTTGAGATCCTTTAACATCTTTTATTAAATATTATATATAATGTTACTTATGATGATCATTTTAAAGATTAAATTAGATCCTCATGTTAAATCATAGGGACTATCAATGTGGTTCTTGAAAATATAGGTCAACTACATACAACATTTTGTTATACATGTTTCTATAGAAATATGTATAACAAAATCTATAGAAATATGATGATTATAATATCAATTAGTACAATCTGGCTACTGGCTAAGAATAGGCCTTTTGTTATAGTAAGTGGGGAAGTATTTATATAAAACAGTAAAAGTATGAAAATGGAAACAATGGAAACAGAAAATGGTTCCTAGTGATGTGTGAAATTGGGATTATTATTTTCCCTGAAAATTCCATGAACATTGGCAGATTTTGGTGAAAAGCTTTGGGATCAGTGCCCCATAAAATGATCCTGAGGGTTACAAAAGCTAATTTCAACTATCTTGCACACTAAATTAAAAAAAAGTTAACTGTCTAAATTCACCCAAAAAAATTCAAAATTAGTTTTTCAGAAATCACCCTGGTTATCCCTAATTGCAGGATTTCATATACTGTGTTTGGGTCTGGAAAAAGTAATAGGAAAATTAAAAAAGGGCCTATTTATAAAAAAAAAAATTCAAAGCCATTCACCATGCAAATTTATGAAAAACTTTGCTCTATAGGAATAAAGGCAAACACAAACATTCTGTGTATATTTTCTTTTCATGTCAAATGTAATGTAATACCGCAGAATGGCCACACAATGGTGCTAAGCAGTAGAGATGTCCCGATGCCACTTTTTCTTTTTCATCCCCTCATGTACTTGCCGATACCAATTACCGATACTTTTTCTTAAAGGGACAGGTGACTTTAAATGATCCATAGTACAACTACATGTTATGTACTGTGGATCATGGTTTAACCTAGAGGTGCACCGAAATGGAAATTTTAGAACTGGAGCTCCAGGTGGGGTCCTAATTTAGCTGGCTTAGAGGTGCCTGCCAGCAAAATTAGAACCCCACCTCGAACGCCTCTCGCTTGACCAGCGCTGACTGGCAGCTGCGGTGAGCGACCGGTGGGCGGCGCTCCGAGCGGGGTGATCTGGCAGTCTCCGGCCACCTAAATTAGGACCCCACCTGGAGCTCCGCCCACCGTAGCAGCAGTGACGCGACGCTCAGCGAGGTAAGAAAAAAAAAACCCATAGCGCAAGCTTCGGCGCTATGCATCGGGGCATTTTGACAAGTACAAGTACTTGTCAAAATGCCATGTATCGGGCCCGATTCCGATGCTAGCAAAGATGCTACAAAGAATGTTCATGTTTGCCTCTCTTGGCACAGAACAAACATTTTCAGAGATCTGCAGGGTAAATGGCTGTGCAAATTGTTTTGTAATAGACCCATTGTGTGTGACACAATGTAAATGCAGATGTTTATCAGCAGTCACCAGCAGCACTTATCTCTACCTGCAAACACTCTGATTTTTCACCTAACTACTCCATAGCTTTTTGTTTTTTTTAACAAAATGAAGAAATACTGTTAGGAACCTGACTTTTATTGGGAGAGGGCTGGCAAATAAGGAAAACCTTCAGAGGCCAGGTAGTGCATTGTTGGTAATTCGTTGCTACAAAAATGTAGAAGTTATTTTTTCCAGGTTGCCAGCTCGGTCCCTATTTTATCATCACTCTTAGTTATATATGCCTTTAGATACACATTGAGCCTACAAAGATGAGAAGGCAGCCTAGGTACCAGTGGGGTGCATTCAATTTGAAGATTGTATTCCTGTGCTCTCTGACTTTTGCTGACTGTTTAGTTTTCATGCAAGCTGTGTGTTTTGGAATTCCTGCGGCAGAAACCTATAGTTTCCCAAATGTCCCATTTAGCTGCAGCCGCTGTCACACATTGAAGTTAATGATAGATGTGTCCAGCAACAACGATTTATTCCAAACTGCATGTAATCATATCACATACGATTACATGCGGACTGCCGCTTACAGATGTGTGAGCTGTCACCCAGTCATTAACTTGAATGGGTGACAGCGGTCGCAGCTAAACAAGACATTTGGGATTCCTGCCATAGGTTCTTGCACCAGAAATCCCAAAATGCCCAGTAAGAATCATGCCTTTTCAGTTAGGATTGTTCTTAATCATCTCCAAGGACCATAGAACCACACCCTATATGCTATGGAGAACAGAGAAGGGGCAGAGTCCTGTAGTGCAATCCTGTTTCTGTTGTCCTGACCCAGCAGGCTATGTGAGTGTTGCCATCCTAGGACTGGAAGTGTGTTATTGGCAGGTGAAAAAAAGTGTCTTCTCAGTGGCTGCCTGCATATACAGTATGTACCTGCTACATTACAGGTACAGTAGCAGGATCCTGGAAGGTATATGACCTCTGCCTTGAGCTGTTGTAGCTGTCTAATTCAGAGGACATGGGCTACCACCATCCTCCTCAGAATAATCAGCTCAGTGCAAAGGGGCAGTGTATGGTGCTACATAGATTGATGTAGCCTCTTCCATTTCACTGTGCATTTTTAATTTTCTGATCTCTGCTTTAAATTATACCCAAAAAAAAGGAGGCAGAAAGGCTGAAAAAACTAGACAAGATGGTGGGCAGCAGTTTAATACTGCAATATAACTGAGTGAATGTTTGAGGCCACCATGACAATGGCTTTTAATATGGCCCATAGTAATGGAGTCCTGGCACGCATGTGCAGTACAAACCGGCCTTTATAAGAAAAAGCTTGAAGTGGGGGCGCACAGTGATGATCAATGGTTGAACTTGATGGACCTGTGTCTTTATTTAACCGTAACAACTATATAATGCTGAAGGTAAGCATCTGACACAGCGTGCTGCACTCAGAAGTGTGTGTGTGTGTGTATGTGGGGGGGACTTATTAACCTCTTTAGTACTAGTTTGTATATACGATAAAACGGGGAAGGGAAGGTATATGCACAATATCTCCAATATAATCAATGTGAATGGGGGTCCCCTAACTATTAGAAGTTTTAAAAAAGAAGTTTTCCCCAAAAAAAGGGGATCCCACCATTCTTTACACAATCTACGTGACAATTAAGTGATGAAAAAGTATAACTATATTTATTCGGTAGGAGATAAAAATCTATAAATTTAGACTCTACGTACAAAGAATATCAAAAAATATATTAATCAGACAAACAGATAAATGTGTATACAAAACAGACAGATAAATATATATACATAAATTGATGACTGCATACCGCCTATGGACCGGTAAGTGAATGAGTGGGTTAATGAGAAAATTCCTTGTCAATTAGGAGACATGCCGTTTGGAAAGCCAGGTGTGTTCATATATTTTAAAGGACAAAAAGCTATCCATGAAGTGAATTCCAATATGTGCGGGATTTCCCGATAATTGCCCTAGTTTGAACTAAAGGGCACAGAAGGTATCGGAGTTGTAGCCACAGAGGAAGCGTATAATATGGACACAGCACCCACGGGGACCTTGGAAGTGGGATAACACAGTCAATGTGAATATATGGAAAGGATAGGAAAAAAAAGATTTGGTTATATATATAACTCACAGTCCCGGGATATCTTCGTTTCGATGTTTCCAGAGTAAGTTTCGGAGAAAAGATGGTAAGTTGAAACTTGAGTTTTGATGACTGGGTTGAAGAGGAACACAGGTATCAGGAGGTGTAAGTATTACCTCGGCTGGATACGATGGATGTTGCAAATCGTTGCCTTAACTCGATAGCTGTGTTCAGTTAGCCGGATAGGTTTCTCCTCGATTTTAATCCACGCTTGATCATATAAGAAGAGGAGAGATTTTATCCTGTAGATGAACCGAGGAATCCTCCAAGGATGTTTATGCAGTGTTCAAAGAAAAAAGGAGTTGACGGTAGTTACACCTCGCCTAGGCCAGTCTCCATCCGTGTGTAAGTATACCGGAGAGTCTGGTTGGTGAGGTTGGTTGTTGTCCATGAATTCCCCATGGGAGAGTTAACAAACTCTAAGCCGGTTCCGAAGGGTCTTATTGTGGAGTAATCAAAGGCTTTAAAAAAGCAGACATGTCTCAGGCGGAGCAGTCACAGAAGGAATAAAGAGCCTGAGCTGAACACCCGTGACGCGTTTCGCCCCTCCCACAAATGGGGCTTCCTCAGACAGGTGTCTAGTTTGTATATACCCCTTAATTATCACACCATTTTTAAGTTATCAGTGATAGATAGTTTCACTGACAATTACACAGTCGTGCAACACTGCATCCAATTGAATTGTATGTAATTGTTTTAAGACAGATAGAGCTTATTTGGTGGTATTTAAAAACCACTGGGTTATTTATTTTTTATGTATAAAGGAAAAAAGAACAAATATTTGGTTTTGCTTTCAGTTACACTTAATTTGTTTACCTTTAAAAAACAATCCCACAATCATTGGTGGTCAGTGGCACTTTAAACCCCATGCCACTTTTAAATAGAAAATGCCACAATCATTAGTGATTAGTGACACTTAACAACCCCCCACACCATTTAAAACAATCCCACAATCATTGGAGCTCAGCACCCCTCAAAAAAAAAAAGTCTCAATTATTTGGCCATGGGCATTTTAGGACTTACATACGCTTAGCCTATTCAAAAGGGGGTAAGAGGAGGGTCCTCCATTGTGAATGGGCTGAATGTTTATAACAATGACTAATGTGTACACTTGTGATGGCTGTGGCTGCTTACACTCTGATTGGGTTTGTATACTGTGATGTGAGATGTCCAATAACAGCCATTCACAGGCACACAAGCTGGTCAAGTGTATTTTCTAAAGCTCCATTTATAAAATGCACCCAAGAAATGTGTCCACCTTCTCACTGGTTTTTTACAATACAGCGAGGATGGTTAAAGTTAAACTTTAAAAAAAAGTGCAGTTGTTTAAATTCTTATGTTAGCATGGATTCATAAGAGTTTAATTGATGCACAGAAAACCATCTCTGGGAATTGAGATCTGGAATATCAAGGATAAAAATTACCATTGGGCAATCTTCCATAGAAAAGGCCTCGGCAGTATCCGCATATTGTTTGAGTGATAAAGGGTACATACTTTATTTAAAAAAAACAACAAATATATTTACTGAAGTTACATTCACACTATTTTGTGTTGTCTTGCAGATTGCAGTGTTACTGTAGTACATTAATTTCAATGTGTCCCAACCCAGTGGAAATCTCTCCTCTGCTTTTTTTTTCCACCACAGCACATTACAATGCACATTATTTTGTTGTGGTGTGCTGTAACCCAGGCTCATTTTGTAGGTGTGTTGGGGTAACATTTAGAATGAATAGTACCGCAATGCAGTGGTGTGAATGGGTCTTAAAGTGTAAACACATATTTACAAACATACAAACATTTACAGGGCTATTCACAAAAGGGTGAACAGTTTGGAGAAATGAACAATCTAGAACAATTTAGCTGAACTGGAAAGTGAGCTGAATGAGATAATTTTTCCAAATCAGCTATTTTGTCCTAGATTGTTCACTTCTTCTGCCTCCTCCAAACTCTTCACCCTTTTGTGAATAACACTGTTAAGTTGCACATTAAACTATTTCCTTGCACATGGTTAGAAGTTTGAAGTGAACACAGTATCACTTTAGTTTAATAAATCAATCCTGATTTTAAAAACATATTACTATTGTAACAAAAAAGAAACTTGGATGTGTCAGTAACATCACAATCTTTTGTTAGAAAACATACCTGCAAATCACTAATATAGAGACCATTTTTAAGGACCGTAGACAGAAACTAAAGCTTTGCAATAATCATCACATACATACATAATCCACTTTTTCCAAATAATGCAGCACATTCCATTGGCCTCCTCGGCTTATTCATGTAACTATGGCAACAAACCTTCTATGCAGTCTTCACAATGATGCATATCCTTAAGTCTCAAGAACATTGTGATATTTTACTTATACTCTTGTCTTTTTTTGGAACCTAGCAATCAGATGCCGTAACGATGGATAGAGATTGACAGACAGTAGGTTTTGGAGGCTTGAATAACTAGTTTACAATCGTTTTTGGAATAGTCAGTTGACAAGATACAATAAAGTTGTGAATATCAGTGTTCCAGTGTTAAATAGTGGGACTGCAAAGAAAATAATTCACCAGATGACAGTTACATTATTTAATAAGATTACACAAGATCTGCATAATATAAGAAATAGAAGATTCTGGATTTAAGTAGATCTATATAAGATAGGAGTTGGGCAAATTAGCAAAGGTATCTATTGAAAATGTGCCCCTTCATTAGTAAATATACTTGAAAATAGAATACACATCACAAAGGACTGACATAAGAAATACAATATATAATTTCCCTGTATTTTCTTTCACTTTCCATAATAAAAAATAAACATAGGCATTTTAACACTGCCCAATAAATAAGGTCACTCTCGTTTGCTCCACTACTGTGTATGGCTTGTTCAGTGCTGTATGTAAGTTTACTAAACTAATCAAAGTAATAATAATGGGTGAAACTGCCTGGGTTTGATTCACCAAGGTTCCAGCGCATCCTGTTGGAAATTCAGCAAACACGATCTTAGAGGCCAATCCCAATGAAGTCTATACGGGGTGGATCTTGCTCTTTTATTCTAGCTATTTTTAGGCGTAATATGCAAACTACTGTCAAATATGGCATGGGAAGCTGGACACTGCCACTGGGGATATGTACAATGCAAAAAATTATAATTTTAAATATTGTACAGCAGGGAGAGGGTCTTTTCATGTGTTTTTAAAGGCGATATTGAAAATACAAAAAATCCTTTACCCAGGGCTTGACAAATCCCAGACGCCAGGTCACCATGGCTGCATGCTACGGTCTGTTTCCGCTTCGATCCCCCTGCTCTCTCCGCCAGTATCAATAGAGCAATCAGAATTAAAATAGAGTTTTCTAACTGCCATAATCTCTCCTTTTGCAGTTAGTCACCCTTTCCTATGTGTTCCCTACAACAGCTTCCAGTTCATGGACACTATGGCTCGGTGCTCTGCTTTTTTAATAAGGAGGCTGGCCCTAAGCCCTTTATTGGCCCTTCAAATCCTGCTGGCCATAGTTTTAAGACCATGCAGTGCAGTGGTTTGAAAAGATTCTCTCAGGTGAAACCCAGAGGATTCACATTAAACCCATGCTAGCAGTCAAATCAAATCTCATCCCTACTCACTGCCCTAATGTGCTGGTGGAGGCAACCTTCCCCCAATTTTCTATGCAAGTTAAAATCTGCACAGGAATAAGTACTCCTTTTATGGACACTCTGTCACTGTATAAAGATGTAGATGAAGCTTTTTTTTTAAGCAAAGAAAGGGTCTCTAAACGGTTGTAAAACGAATTGGAGACAGGTGAGTGTTGCACACAAAACAGAGTATTCTCTAGTCAGTTATTGTTCCTATGTGCTGCAAGAGCAGCTTGAAGCCTGACGTGGGGAGCATGTGTCCAGGCCTCTCTGGCCTACACAGACATCTGAGAATGAGAGTTAGAGACTGAAGGGACAGAGATAGCCCTGCCTTAACAGACTGGTGTGTCTGAGCTAAACAAGAAGCAGTCTGTGGGTGTGTAGACAACAGGTCCAGTCTGGTGACTGATGGAACTAGTTCAGCAGAAAGGCTGAGCCTGAGGCAGCTCTGTCTTTAAAAGGAATAGATAGAGCTGTGTGAATAGCAGGAGGCTGAAATATATTTGTGTTTGTTGTTATGCTAAATAAACCCTAAGAGGACAGAGTCCTGTGTTACTTTGATGTTTGGATAAATATGAGTGGGCAAAAACCCCTAAAAAAATATTCTGCTGAGTAGATTGAATCCTTGAAGAGCTCTCCATTTGAAGATAGAGCTTACACCCCCATGTTACGGCAGTTAGGCTGGGAGACTGGACTCTCAGACATTCAGTAATACATTGTAGGAAAGGAGGGATGTGCCCTGTTTATTTCACAGAGCTCCAGAGGCTAAAAAGGGCAACAGAGAGTGCAGAAAATAGGTACCTTTAAAGTTTGGTTAGTTTTTGGTTTACAGTATCAGTTGTCTTTATGTTACATAGATCTCGAAGTTTGAAGGACTTTAGTAGTTTGTGCCCACTCATACTGTTGCATTGCGATAATACACACTATGTCGGTGTGTTGTGCTATTCATTTCCAATGACACTCCAAAGCATTAAAGAGCAACTTTACCCAAATCTTTAAAAAAACAACAAACACTCCTTTAGAAATGTTTAGTGATGACAATCTTCAAACACATACTTCTAGATAATTGCAGGCTTTGAATTCTTTGCATACCTTATTTCTCTTTTATTTCCATACCTTATTTCTCTTTTATTTCCAAGTCTTCTGACAGTGGCCAAGTTAGCTAAGGGCAGGTTACTAGCTCTTCCTTTACTTCCTGAAACTTTGGCGCATGTGACTAGGACATGTGCCCACGCACATCATATCTGGGGAGGAAAATGCCTTTCCCTGACATCTTATGAGATTTCCCAGCGATGCTCTGCTGATGTAACCTTCCCAGGATGCAACACTTTGGCACATTACGTCATTTGTGCCAGAAGTGGAACCGGAAGTAGATTAACTATATTTGTAAGTACATGAAAAACAAGTTTGTTTAACTATTGAATGTAAGATGATTTTAAATATGCATGCAGAGCTGCTGATGTTATTTTTAGTGAAAGGGTGTAAAGGTCCACTTTAAGACAAAGCAAATGCGTCTTAGTGTACCACAATGCACCACATTGTGTAATGGTGCATTGGGGTATGCTGCTTTGCAAAAAATGGTGCGTGTTTGTTTTTTCTTTTACTTTTTGTTGTTTTGGCGGCCTATTCATTTAGAAGGAGGTTTGCTCACTAACCTCCAACTGTGAATAGTAGTTCTTGTTAGTGCATATTGACACCTGCTATTCTCTATAAGTGACCACTATTTTCCAAATGACATCAGTTTGCAAACCAATAGAAATATGTTAAAGTTATCTGAACTCAAAAACAATATTGTAACATACTTCAGCTTACCAGTCCTTAGATGTGGTGGATGCATTTGTTTTCTTTCCCTTTCTTTTTACCTGGTAAGCCGGTGAATACCATAAGTCTTGTCCCATAGCTCATGGCATGTCATGTCCTCTTCTGCAATGTACCTATGGAAGGAGCCATAGTTGTCATAGTTTGGAGCTCAAACATGTCTGCTTTTTATGTACATCTCCATTACATGGCAGTTGATGGGATTAGTAGTTTACACTAAGATGGTAAATGATAGTACGGTTCTTCTGGGGGTTTTTAGCTCATAGGAAGTAACAACAACACTGCTTTTTGGCAAGATCCACAGGTATTTTGTGTACTCAAAAAGGGGAAAAAAGGAAACTAATGCAGCTACCATATCTAAGAACAGTTAAGCTGGAATAAAATAAATATTTGTTTTTGGGTTTAGATATGCTTGAAAATCACTGTAATGCTTATCAATTTCCTACTGTCCAAGGTTGTTAGTGTGGTGATAATACAACAGTTTCCGTTAAAGCAAGAAAAAGCAAGTGAACATAACCTGACAACCTGAACGGAGTTCTGCTTTAAGTGATAATTTAAAATAAACCCTTTTTGTCTTTTTGGTATTGTTATAGGCATTACAAGTTTTCATTTTTGTGGAAATTATTGTTTCTCTATACTGTAACCTTTTATAGGTTTGTAAAGGTTGTAAAGGTTTTATAATCTTTTCCTGAATAATTAAGTTGAATTACAAACCGAGAACTGTTGAGCAATCCATATTCGGGAACTCATTTGGAAAACAGCAAAGACTCTTATTTATATTTCATACATACCTTCTGCTTGAATCCGTTGCTCTTTAGTATGTAACTGGAGTGCACACTGCAGGATTTAGGCATAGTGCAATGAATTAATATGGTATTATGGTAACTACAAGAAATGGTGTGTTCATTTGCACACTCCATTCTTCCACAATATCTAAATGGAAAGCAAAGTTTTTTTGTATTTTTATTTTTGCTGGCACATTACTTTTGCAAAGTTTGTGAATACCTTTTAAAAATCGGAAAGTATAAGGAAGCTATATGCTTTGGTTTGGGATGTGTTGCTGTTTCTCTCTATTGTTGATATTGAAAAATAATAAAATGAGCTTCAAAAAGAAAATTAAAACCCTGTTTTATATTGTATATATCTGTATTTGTTTGCATTCATTTTGATGTTTTAGTAATATTTATTATTGTTTATCAGTTATGGACTGGCAGTTGTGGATATAGGTCTGAACCCTTGACAGGTATTTTCAATGGATGTAGACAATCTTGCACTATATTGGATCCCTCTTCTTTGATTCTGGGATCTCTGTTTTCAATAATCTTTTTTAAAACAGTAAAATTGCTGTCCCTTTGTTGCGCACATTACTTGGTGGAATGGTGGCAAATATATATACAGTATATATATTATGAGTTGATCTTATTTGTGCTGTCATTAATTTAAAAAAAAAGGTCTGCAAAGACTCATTTGCTTAACTGTAATCTCAAACAATGCAGTGTTTGCCGCAGCAGAATAATGATTCAGATAATGACATATTCAAGGTAATTACCGGTTTTCTTGCTTATTGGGGCTGTCACTTATTAATGTTAACAAAAATAGATTGCAAAAAAGAACATAAAGTGGACTTGCATTTAAGAAAAATGGTAACATAATTGACTCAAATGATGACATTTAGCTTGTGGTTAGAAAAATGAGACAAAGGGACCACGGCACATTTTTTTTTTTTTTAACATTATCACTGTCAGTGAAACTGAATGTTTATTACACTAGAACAAGTTAAAGTATAAATACTCTTAAAAAAAATAAGTGTACTTTGTGCTTCCTTCCAGTTACTTCTTTCACAATTCCTCTTTTTTGGCATGTCATACAGGGAACATTATGGTAATCCTTTTCTTTGCCAATGTTTATGAAAAACACAGCCGGAATGAACCATTCTGCTTGTAAACCACTCACTGTTGCACAATAAAAAAAAATAAAAATTATCTACTCATGTCTATATTCTGAGTTATTACCTTATTGAACATTGCCATCTTGCCTTTTGTATGTCATAGAAAAGGAAAAGCCAGGCTGTCAGTCTTGAACCACATATCAAGGACACATCTGTCCTTCTTGTACCAGTCATGTGTGACTGATCTCTGTATACATCATTGACCAGGAGGAGTAGAGATGAAAACAAAGGCTTTGTTGGTCACATTTACTAAAAGTCAAAATTTGCATATCAGTAATAGTTTTAGAAGACTGGCAGATGAAAAATACCAAGAAGTCCATCAAGTCTGGATAGACCTACAGTCTGTTTATCCCAGGCATATTTAAATGAACTTACTGTTCACTGACTCACTACCTCTAGAGGAGGTTTGTTCCAAACATTCACTACTCTTTCTGTAAAATATTGCCCTCCTGAACCATTTTCACAACTGCAATTTATGTACAGGTAACACATTGTTTCGTCTGCTCAGAATGAACAGTTTGTGGAGAGAAGGTGTATGTTTTAAAAGATGACAGAGTGAATTATAAAGACACCAGTATGTTTACATGTTTATGGAAGGGACTTTTCTTTTTAAAAATAATGGTGTCATCTTCGTGGTATTCCATAAAGCCTGCATTATTGGGGGTGGAGGTTCAAGAAAAGTTTAAAGAACAAATCCTCGCAGTAAAAAAAATCTGCGAACTTATCCTGTCATCCAGTAAAGACTGTAAAGGTCAGGAAATCTACTCAGTTATCTGATTTGTACATAAGCTATGCAGCCATTCCCAGTACATTCTTCTGGATAGGACTGACTACTTCTGCTTTGCAAAATCCCTTTATGACTGACTGCCTAGTACAGAGCTTGTAACTTTGAAATAATTGACTTTTTATGGAAATCAGTACCATATTTGAGTATGCATTCAAGACTGGCCAGAACCAAACATTTCCAGTGATGTGATTCAAGAGCATAAGATGCAGAGGTTTTCCAGCATTACATTACAACTTCTTAAAATTATTGGAGAACATTCCTTTTTCTCCAAAAATGTTTGTCAAATCACGCATTACCAGCGATATTGCACGACATCACACTACAGAAGGGTCACTTTTGCACTGCAAAATGGAAGGAAAGAATGATGTCACATCAAGATCGTTGTTGATTAGTTACAGCCCAATGTAGCAGCGACGAAGTCCCGCCCAAAAAACGCGCTATGTAGCGCGATAAAATGTGCATTGTCGCTCAATATCGCGCAATGTAGCTCAAAGCCATTCAGCACGAAATCACGTGGAGAAAACGCGCAATACCCATGTCGCTCAGTGTGAGCGGGGCCTTATAGCTTTGTCTGCAATAAAAAGGAAAAAGTCTTTAAAATAATAAAAACAGCTATTGCACAGAGAATATTTGCTTAATATATCACCACAAATCCACTCTCTTCAATGCTTGTCTTCATTAGGGAAGAGTCAGAATAAAACCAGTCAGGTTATGCACTGCTGATTCCTGTGATTATCCACTTTTAAATTGAGCAATAATTGCTACGTTTACAAGCATGACTCTTCTAGAGACATATCCTGGTACTTGGCTCCTCAGTCTTTAGTCTTCCTTAGCTAATTTGCAATGTTTTTGGGAAATGTGCATCACAGTTCAAGGTGGGAATGTTTTCAAGCTGCACCAGTTGACACCAAGAAAGAACAGGTACATTTGTATGTGCATGAATTAACCCCAAATCAGCTTTTTTTTCTACTGTGAGTGATCTGCTTGCACAAAGTTTGAGTAATCTCTTGCTTAATGTATGTATTTTTTAATTACAGACATAAACCCATTTAGAAATGTTCTGTGCTGCAATAGTTAAAATCTATTTTAATCTGCCACTTAGTTGCCTCTTAAAAATATATAGAATGTATATAATTTATTTACAGTTTAAATATTAATAACCAGAAAATTCAAGTAAGTTAATATTCTGTTTCAAATACAAGGAGAGCTATTAAAAATTCAGCATTATGAGCCAAATCTCATTGGTAATATTTTCACATTTTTGTACACTGCACTTAACAAATGTTAACCAGTCCACAATGCAGAGTGTTTACAGTTAGAACTGGACACTATGCCAGGTAAAAATATCTGGTGACGTTCTAACATAGATGAATACCTAAAAATAAATGTGTAGATACTCTAATGTAGGCTTCGGGCTTTAAAAAAAAAAACAAGTCCTATAATGAAAGAGGGAAACAATACCTTGTACTATTTTTGCTATCATATTGTCATTCAAATAGTTCACATGGTCTTGGAGAGTTTAAATATTTTATTAACTTCTATGGGTAGTAAGGGCTTTACATTAAAAATAATCATAGACCTCGTTTCTCTACAAATGATCTGTGAACAAGTGTCACATTAAAAAGCTGACCTCCAAGCAAATTTTAATATCTGTAATCATGTATTCCTAAAAAAAATAATAAATGAAAAACAAAACAAGCATTAAATGTATTTTTAATGCAAGGACTGCAAGTATCTTTTTAACAACCTTTTGTAATTCTTCACTATCCAGTCACAGGTGGGATGCAGGAAGGTGACCAAGCTGCATTGCTTAACTGCAATAGAGAAAAGTACCTGGTTGTACTGTGTAATGGAGCTGTGTAAATCTCAGGACTAGCTCAAAAGAATTGCAAGTCATTGGACAAGTTAAACAGCCTTCATACATGTGTTTAAACAGTGTAGTACATTATTTTCATAAATGTAAGCTTTAATCATGTATTTAAATGATCTTTTTTAGAGGAAATACATAATGTGCCACTATCTACTTCGGTGGTTTAAATGTTTCCCCTTTTTTTAAATTCACTAACATTTTTAAGGTGTGCTAAAGGTTCATGGCAATGGATGTTCTAATCAAACGCTTCACTTTCTATTTGAATACACACACCTGCATTTCAGTAAGAAACGCAGCATTTGGTATAAAAATTCTGCATTTAAATTGCATCACCTGTGTTCAACACACACCCTAATAGGACAGGATGTATCTACAGAAAGACAGGACACTGCAAAGCAGGTCAAATGCAGCCTCTGAACTGACATGGGTACTGTTCAATGAAAGTCAATGGGATTTTGCTGACCTGCATTGACAATACCCATCAACACTGTCCCCTTAGTGTTTTTCTACCAGCAGTTTGACGCTTAAAATCCTAAAGAAGCCAAATACTAGTTATTTAGTCTTCCATAGCAAGTAATAATATTTTGGCCTTTGTTTTTTCTAGAGGCATCCAACAAATGGCCGAAAACTTAAATATTTTATTAGAACAGGCCAGCACATCAAAAAGAAAGAGACACCTGACATAGCTGAACTACTGTAATATAAATTATCATTGGATACTGTTATTTTTTACAGGACCCACCTTCTTGCTAAACATTTTATTTTTAAATTACCCAGTCAACCAGCCATGCAAGGCATGGTATTCCAAGGGAGTCTCAGACACCATGCTATTATTCTCCAGCAGAATGATACATACTAATACAAACATGCTTTTGAATATCACTAGAGATTTCAGCTCTAGGCCTTGATCTAATGGAGAACAAAGATTATTTGACTTCAAAATCCTGATAAAGTTCACAAAATAGTTTCACAGAATGCTACTGACTGGTGGGCAGGGCCAGCCATCATCTCACAGCTGGCTCCGGCCACTTGCACAGACAGATCAGCGTCCCTGGTTACATTCCTATTGGCTATTTCAATTTGCAATAGCCAATAGCAAACTAGATATTGCACATGCCCACTGCTGCTGTCAATCAGCAGAGGGGACCTGAAGTTCTCCATCAGGTCCCCGTCTAGTGATTGACAGCAGCAGAGGGCGGGTGCAATAGCTAGTTTGCTATTGGCTATTGCAAAGTGAATTAGCCAATAGGAATCTAGCTATGCATTCCTATGGTGTTTTCTTTTAATTAAATGTTTTTTATTCTGACGGCAGCAGGACTGCCCGGCCAATAAAAAACAGTTGGGCGGAGCTCGCTGTCACTGGTAGCTCAGCGGCATACAGCTATTCACTCACTTCTGTTCGGCATCTATGAGAATAGGCCGAACAGCAGCGAGTAGCCTGCCGGAGGTTCGGCTCAGCTGATCCAGATGTTGGATCGGCTGAGTCGAACTCCTTCTACACTTCGGGTCGGCTGGACATGCCGAGCATGTTTGGCCGACCCAAAGCCAGCTGCAGCAAGTCATTGTACATCTGATTTTGTCAGTGAAAGGCTGAAATCAGCCGTACAACCCTGAAGTGAATAGCCGAACAGCGTTCGCCTCACTTCACTTCGGGTCGGTTATTCACACGGCTGCCTATGGCAGCTTTGTGAATAGACCCCTATGTGTTCACTCAATGAAGAACGTAACTCTGGAAGTTGTACCCACAGAAGGCAGCCAGAAGACACAACATTGCACCAGTATTGCCTGTGGTCTCCCCACTGCAGATAATTTCCCCATTACTGATATACCATGCCATGTTTTGCAGTGTGTCGGTGTGTGAAGGTGGCTGTGTTAATCGAGGCTTCTTCATGTCAGAGCCTCCAGCAGAAGAGCAGTCCACAGCACAATAGTGAAGTATGACGGGGGCTAATCCAACTTGACAGTCCGATGATTTTTGTTTGGCGTGTGCCTGTAGATGATTTTTACTATTCATATATTTATAAGTTATTTATTGAAATATTTATTAAGTTCATTTTATAATGATGCCGATACTTAGGACTTTAAAAACTGTTTACTTTTTGTTAGAGAAAGGCAGCAGAGACTTGCAGGATTGGTTGCTTAGCAACCAAGAGCTGCAAGCCCATGGTTCGAACAGTCCATTCAGCTTTTGTCCTAGCTTGATTTTTTTAGTCACTCTGTGTGGCTGTAGAGAGGATGCTGTTTGTTGTTCCTTACATGGAGATAACAGGTGAGTTGGATACAGAAGAAAGAAATGTGTGCAGCTCCTGTCAGTGTTTGCTTTAGGCTCTGTCAGTGTGTGACACAGCTTAGCACAGATGAATAGAATATCGGGTCCCCAACACCCACAGCAAAAAAGAGTGACTGGATGTTGATGAACTACGGTCCCTTAATCAAAACGTGGTGCCTGGCAACTGGAGAACCAGGAATTTGCAGAATAATTAAAAGAACTGTAAACTTCTATTCAGGTAGTGTGGAGGTGCCATAGCAAAAGAGTAGCGAGAATGACCAGAGTGAACTCTTTCTAACTGAAAACTGTAGTTTGTCCTCATTATTTACATTCAGCTGCTGACTGCAGAATCTAGCCGCCGGCTGACAGCAACATATATACAGAGAATTTATTTACTTGCTAACAATTTGTTTTAGTATGCACATGTCTATCAAGCCCTCAATTTTTGTGGCCGGATAATGGGGAGCTTACTGTATTGAGGGCCCAGTCACACCATATCCAGTACACTCCGGCACAGTCAGAGTCTGGAACACACAGGATTGCATAGATCAGGCCGGGCCACGTTCCCGGGGCAGAAGGGGGCGTGGTGGTGCCATTCATGTCAATGGCAGCACAGGCAAGTGCAATTGCAAAAACTGTGCATGCAGCATTTTTTCCGATCGCACTTTGGGTGGCGGGTGGCACTTTGGGTGGCGGGTGTGCCCTGGCACGCCCACTCCTGCCCCAGAACGCGGCCCGGCCTGAGGTATGCGATCCACTGCGTTCCGAGCTTGGACCGAGGCATAACGCACTGGATATGGTGTGACTGGGCCTTTAAGAAGTGTGTGCAAAGACTGTCTCTGCTCTGTTACAGTGATACAAAATCTCACTCCAAATCTTGAAATTTCCTGGGACTAGCAGTCAGAGGTGCAGTGCCTTAGATCTTACACTGCAGATACAGAGTTTTTAATCTGTAGGTACAGGAGAACCTGGGCACCCTCCCATACGAGAAAGTGTACTGCTATTTTTTAGAAGGGGTTTAGGGTATTGCTTAGGCACAATTAATGCTTCTAAGTGTCTCCTATAACTCAACATTTGTAATCCAGATGGCTTCAGATTACATGATATATAAAAGATTTATTGTAGATATATTGTATAATAGAGCCTGCTTCTCCAATCTGTGTTCTTGTGCATAAAGACGAAGTTCAGAAGTGACGTAACGCATAGAGCGCAGGCTACAGACACAGAGTGGAGCTGATCGGAAAACACACAGTTGACGCCGTGCGGGATCTGATTGTTTCTTTTATATCATCATTCTGGTTTTATATTGTGAGGAAGATAAGAATACGTTTTTAATTAAGATTCATTTTGGTTTTAAACGGCCTTACGCTATTGTTTGTTTTTATTATCTTAATTGATATAAACGATAGGTGTTTATACACATTGCACTTTATGTATTTAATTGTGCGTTTTGAGTGATTATAGTTTATATTTATTAATTTTTATATATCACAAAGGTCACTGAGTTTGAGTAAGCACGGCACAATTTTGAAACATTTAGAAAGATATCAATGCAGTGTGTCTTTTGAGTGCTGGCTGCTATAGTGACACACATATGTGCACAAGATAAGTTTAAATATTTATGTGCATAAGATTGAAGCAGGACTCTGAGATCACCTTTTTTGCCATAAAATTGCCTTCCCAGAGTACAAATATATTGCGCAAAAATGTATTTAAAAACTAACTTAATAGCTAAAAAAAACATTCTATAAACATCTCTGATGTCAACTAATTTACCCAAGCATTGCAACTACCATGAAACTTTGGGAGGAGGGATCAATGAGGTGACTCATGTCATATCCCCTGTTCTAGGCACGCTCATAACACCGTCAATCGAGGGTTTAGAGTGGAGATTAAGACTAGGAGGATATATCCACCCATTAAAGGCATGTTGTTGTACTAATGTTAACACTGCCCTTCAGGAACTATAAGGAGGAGTTTAAATGACCAACATGAAAAGTTATAGAGAAAAGTCCAATGATTGAGCGCTCTCCGGAGGGATCAGGTGTGCTGCTCATGGTAAGTACGGACCGGGGTGTCCGACGTATGTGCTAAGGAAACAAAAAGGAAAACGAAGTGCCAACAACCTAGCTCAGTAAACTTGGGTGCGTTGGGACAAGGAGTATAATATAAATTATACTGACATGTAGGACGGTGGATGCAGGCTTCGATGAGTTGACAACATAGGAGTGGTACTGGTGTGGTTTAATGTAACTTGGTGGTCAACCTTCGGAGTGATGACGTATGGCCGAGGTAAAAATGAAATATAATGGGGTGAGATATCTCAAACAATTATGTCAATACTTTGAAAATATTGACTCCCCATTAGCTAAGTTGGATTCGATTCTTCACATTACAAGTGAGAGTATTATACTGTACTCCTTGTCCCAACACACCCAATTTACTGCGCTAGGTTGTTGGCACTTTGTTTTCCTTTTGGTTTCATTAAATGACCAATAGCCATCTCTTAGAAAGCAAGGCAGTTACTGGTTTTATAGACCAGAAGGGGGTGCAGCCAAACCCTGGAGTTCTTTTAGGGCTTTTTTTTATGGACAACTATGTTGGAGTCTATTGAAAAATGTATTGCTGGTTCAGTTAAGGTAAGGGGTTAACTTTGGAAATGAGCATTATTACTTCCATTTTTATCTAAGGAATAAAATATGTCTGTGAAGGTTCTAATTTATCCAGGTCATGGTATATCTGTAAAATATAAGTCAAGGCAACTGGACTTGCTGAATTTTGCTGAAGATGTCTTCTAGAAAAATACAGCAAGTATAGTTGCCTTGACTATTTTTTTTTACAGATATACCATGACCTGGATAAATGAGAACCTTCACAGACATAAGGTTAATAAAACCTTCTAGCTCCAATTATGCAAATGCATTAAACACTTGGTTGTGATTAACAGATTATGTGGATTGGAGCAACATTCACCATATGTATTCCCAGATAATGTTTGTACAAGTCATTCTGAATTAAGAAAGCTGGTCAGTTGACCAGTGAAACGTCTTCCAGAAAATACAGCAAACCCAGTTGCCTTGACTTATTTTTTACAGATAATGAATAAAATAGTTATAATCAAACTAAAATTCCAGTGTTTTTTTAATCAAGTCTAACTGCAATTAATTCATGTTTTCAAAACACCTAACTGCATCTGTGCCCAGACTATGGCCATTACAATGTTTACATATTTGTAGCAAGCAGCAAAGGAGTTTTAAAAACAAGTCCTCACTGACCTCTGTAGCTTCATGCACTTTGGAGTAATTCATCAAGTCCATTCAAGTTCACAACAGGTGCTATGAAGTTGGGTTCAGATCAATTTCTAACAGCTTATAAACAATTTGTTATTGTTATGTTTTGTTATTATTGTTATGAGGTTTAAGATACATTTCTCCACAATGCCTGCAGCTACAGAGGTGAGCAATGACTTGTTTCACAGCTCTTTTATTGCCTAATAATATGTAAATGATTTATGTCCATAGTCTGGACACATATGCACTTTATTTAACCTAAAGTAATCTGTGTTAAATACATGGTCATGCCACATAACCGATAGCAATGCTATAATTTGATTAGAATCAATTATTAATACCTTTCCTGCTTTTCTTAATCTATCTGCATGTTTTTTATTGGGTTATGTTAATTCATACTAGAATAATTGTTTGCTTTAACCTGGGTGGGTGCCTGAGCAGTCAAGCACTAACACTGGATAATTTAAGCAAAATGTACTTGAAAAAATCATATGACTTTGTTTTCTAACAAAACGATGATATTATCATGTCAATGCTCACAGGATGATCAATTGGTTTGTTCATAAAGAAACCCAACCCTATCCCTATCCTGGAGTTCAGCTTTACTTTCACCTTCCACATTGACTCTGATGTATTTTGCCAAAAAGATTATTTTTCGCCAATATTTTCCAATTTCTGTATACATTTACTGCAGTGAATACTCTCAATTTTGCTCATCCCTATTCATTATAAGCTATGATAATACATAGGGGTCTATTCACTAAGCTGCCGAAGGATCTAGCCGTAGGTTCGGCTGATCCTTTGGCTAGCTTCGGCCCCAGGATCCCTTTGGTTCAGTAGAACCAAAGGGCTGCTGTACGGGCTATTCACTATAGCCCGTACAGCGCCCGAAGTCGGCCGAGCGCCTCAGTCGAGCCGAAGGCATATGCTTCGGCTCGACTTAGCCAAGGTGAAAGCCGAAGCTGGCCGAGCTGACCGGCCGAAAGCCTGCTTCTGACAGCTGGGCGGAGCCAGCCATCATCTTACGGCTGGCTCCGGCCACTTGCAGAGAGATCAGCGTCCCTGGTTACCAGGTAACCAGGGACGCTGTCATTACACACTGAGAACCCGGCCGGGCCACTATGATTGAGGTGAGCAATGACTTGTTTCACAGCTCTTTTATTGCCTAATAATATGTAAATGATTTATGTCCATAGTCTGGACACATATGCACTTTATTTAACCTAAAGTAATCTGTGTTAAATACATGGTCATGCCACATAACCGATAGCAATGCTATAATTTGATTAGAATCAATTATTAATACCTTTCCTGCTTTTCTTAATCTATCTGCATGTTTTTTATTGGGTTATGTTAATTCATACTAGAATAATTGTTTGCTTTAACCTGGGTGGGTGCCTGAGCAGTCAAGCACTAACACTGGATAATTTAAGCAAAATGTACTTGAAAAAATCATATGACTTTGTTTTCTAACAAAACGATGATATTATCATGTCAATGCTCACAGGATGATCAATTGGTTTGTTCATAAAGAAACCCAACCCTATCCCTATCCTGGAGTTCAGCTTTACTTTCACCTTCCACATTGACTCTGATGTATTTTGCCAAAAAGATTATTTTTCGCCAATATTTTCCAATTTCTGTATACATTTACTGCAGTGAATACTCTCAATTTTGCTCATCCCTATTCATTATAAGCTATGATAATACATAGGGGTCTATTCACTAAGCTGCCGAAGGATCTAGCCGTAGGTTCGGCTGATCCTTTGGCTAGCTTCGGCCCCAGGATCCCTTTGGTTCAGTAGAACCAAAGGGCTGCTGTACGGGCTATTCACTATAGCCCGTACAGCGCCCGAAGTCGGCCGAGCGCCTCAGTCGAGCCGAAGGCATATGCTTCGGCTCGACTTAGCCAAGGTGAAAGCCGAAGCTGGCCGAGCTGACCGGCCGAAAGCCTGCTTCTGACAGCTGGGCGGAGCCAGCCATCATCTTACGGCTGGCTCCGGCCACTTGCAGAGAGATCAGCGTCCCTGGTTACCAGGTAACCAGGGACGCTGTCATTACACACTGAGAACCCGGCCGGGCCACTATGATATCACAGCGGCCTCTCCGCGTTCTCAGTGTGTAATGACAGATGGCGTTCCTGGTTACCTGGTAACCAGGAACGCCATCTATCATTCCTCCCTCGGACGCTCTAGAAGTCTAATAGGCTCCCGGTCGCCCGGGAGAGAAACACTTTCTCCCAGAAAGGTTCACTCTGCTCGATCAAGCAGAGTAAACCTTTCCCTGCTCGTTTTTTTCCCTGCTTGTTTTTTAAGTTCAGCAGAGAGGGACCTGCAGTTCTCCATCAGGTCCCTCTCTGGTGATTGACAGCAGCAGAGGATGGGTGCAATAGCTAGTTTGCTATTAGCTATTGCAAATAGAAATAGCCAATAGGAATCTAGCAATGCATTCCTATGGTGTGTTTTTTTTTTACGGCAGCAGAACCGCCCGGCCAATAGAAAACAGTTGGGCGGAGCTATCTGCCACTGCTAGCTCCGCACAATCGTTTTCTAATTTTTTTTCTACTTTTTTAACTATTTTTCTATTCTGCTCGGTTCCACAGAGGGACCGGGCAGAACAGCCGGCATTCGGCTATTTACTCACTGCTTTTCGGCATCTATGAGAATAGACTGAACAGCAGCGAGTAGCCTGCCGGCGTTTCGGCTTAGCCGATCCAGATGTTGGATCGGCTGAGTCAAACTCCTTCTGCACTTCGGGTCGGCGGAACATACTGAGCATGTTCGGCCGACCCGAAGCCACACAAAGCCACACGATGTACGGCTGATTTCAGCCGTACCAGCCTGAAGTGAATAGCCGAACAGCGTTCGGATCACTCTGCTTGCGGTCAGTTAGTTACTCGGCTGCCTACAGCAGCTTAGTGAATAGACCCCATAGTATTGTTGGATTGCTTCAACTGATTCAGCAAACAGCCAGGATGAAATTAAATAGTGCAACTCATTGGTATGGCCCCATAACTCAGTCTTACTGGATCACATGATCAAACTAAAAATGTATAAAGAAAATGTAAGGAACTTTCCAGTTTGGCGTCACAGTTTCTTATTTCAGATAGTTTTAAGCATGAGACCATTGCAGCTAATGTGCTAGTGGAGAAATGTCACCATGAACTGTGTTTACTTCAGATACTCATTCAGCTTCAGGGGAATTTAAAAAAAAACAGATTTAAACTTAACCTGATGGCATATTTGAAGTTAACAAAGGTTATTGTGAAAAAATATTATTTTAGTAAATCAGCCATTTTTTATTTATTTAATAAAACTTTGCCGATCTGAATTATGATATGCAAAATACAAGTAACACACAGCAACCAATTGCTAGGGGTTTACTGATTTTGCATACCAGTATTCTTTGGACTTCTTTTGTTGAATTTGACTAAGCATGTTTCCAGTTTTCCACTCTCTCCATGTCTGTTCATTTCCTCTCCTTCTATTCTGCTGACTTTTTTCTTGGACTGTTACTTCTATTAAAAAACTGTCAGAAGCAAAATCTGATTTAAAAAGTAGATCAGTCGCTATCAAGAGAAAACAGGTAAAACATGCCTGTATAATGTAAATTAATGTTGGGGGGTTTTACGTCATTTTCAGGCCTAAAATGTGGAATATAACATGGGTGCAAAAATGGAAAAAAGGGCCTCAGTCATGAAGGGGTTAAATCTGGCAGAAAAGGAAATCTAAGGTTGCACGCCCTTTGAATCCTTTAATAATCTGCCAAACAAATATTGCAGATAAAAATGATCAGTGCAATGTGTGTTTGTTGAACAAATAAATATTTAACACATTACAATGTGTCACCTGTATTTATGCCTTCCTGTTTTGGACAGAAGTGATTTAAATTGGTGAAAGCTGTTGGGTTATTAACTTTCTATTAGTTTAGTGAACTGTTTCCTGCTCAAATTTTTAATGTAACCAACTAGAGTAGGAAAATGGCATGGGTTAATGTTAAAGGGCTATTCTGTTACTAAAGAAACTACATTTATTGGACTGCAGTGGCAGTCAGTATAAATACAGCATATACACATTTAATGAGTTGTGGCTTTTTCTAGTGTTTAAATTCAAAGGCAATTGTGCCAAGCTTGTGAAGTGAAAAGGTCATATGTTTAATGATCACTTATCTCATTAAAGGAAGATTCTACTTTGGTTAAAATTAATATAGCACATAAAATTGCTTCTCAAGTCAGTTTGTAATTTAACGGTCAAAAAATGCAGTGCAATATGGCAACGTGGAAGTATCTGTACACTGTTGGTGTGCGGAAGGCCCCCGGAAATATAATTTCCAGCTTCTGGGATTGGCTGACTAATTTTCTTAGAATGTGATTGTTGAATAAGAGAGCAAGAAAGGAAATGTAACTAAAAACAAAATGGTTCACATTAGGTTAGGTTGTGGAGAAGGGTGGGTTAGAATGCTTCAAAGTGTGGGTTTTGTGTAAAGGTCTGCTTTAAGAAGGATATGGAGCGAGAACCAACACCTCCATGATGTCATGCAGTAGTATGCTTCCTTATAAGATGCTCTACCCTGTGTGAGATCGCAGTCCTAATAAGAAAGTAAAATACCTCTGATTTTCAGGAGGCACAGATCTACCACTTTGCCTGAACTTGTGTTTGGTGTGAACACAGCAAGATCTGCTTGAGTTCTAAATATTTTTTTTTTTATCATTTTTTTTGTTCTAAGTACTTTTAAACAGATGTGTGTTCAAGCTGGAGCGTTGCAGAGAGTGGTGCAGAGAACAATGCAGAAGGTACTTTTTGGTTATTGTTAATTGAATCTACCTGCAAAAACCTCTTTGTTTGCTTATATCTAACTTTTTTATGTTAGGATTTTATGTGTATATTCAGGAAGTAGTGTTACTTTGATGTTTAACTTGTTTCATACTTTTTTTTTATATTTGGTTGATAAAAAAGGCTGATGTGGCCTATTAATATCTATACCTTGCAGTTATGCTCAAAGTAAACTTTGTAATTCCCCCCAGTCATGTTGTCAGAGGCATTGGGGTTGATTTACTAAAGGCAAATAAGCTGTTTGGTCTGCAAGGAAATTTTCCTTTAGCTTGGTAAATATAGTGTAAATTCACTTTGCAGAGAATATCCAAATATGTGCAAAAAAAATAAAACATTATTTTTGCTTGCACATGATTAGATGATGGAAGTCAGCAGAGCTTTGCCTCATTCACTAAGCTAAGGGAAAATTCCCTTGCTAGGTGAAAAACCCAATTTGAATTTAGTAAATTGAACCCAATATATGGAATTCCCTAAAAGTCTATTCTTCAAGAAATGTGAAGCTCTTTGCCAACCAAAGCAAATAGGATATAATTAGCATGTCTCATTATTCTGAAAGTGAGATTACATTTATTGTTCAGTGATTTAATAATAGTTGTTAAAAGTATTGATAAGCTTGTGAATACCTTTTGTGTTAAAAGGCCTTTTACTACATTATTTATGGTGGCCAGCACTTAGGCTCCTTTTAGTTCAACTCACCATAAAACTAATGAATGCTCTAAACTCGCATGATGTAATGAACCTTTAGTGATTGCACCTCATAAAATGTATCACATCACTATAATGCTCTCTAATTATCCCTCACTTCACTCTTTTTGTCTTGTTTTTGAGCCAACTGTATTTGAAAGCCTTGCATTGTTATGTATTAACTTCTTTCCAGCTTCCTGTGGTTTAAAATAGTTTTCTATTTTAGTTGCCAAATCACAAGAGTTGAAGTAAAACAAAATGGTTATTAAAAAGGGAGATCTGAGACTACTGCAGGAAATTAGCAAGCATGATATAAATAAGATCTAATTGTTTCATTGATAGATCTGATCTAGGCCACAGAGTGCCCAAGTATTTATATTAATTCATTAAATAGGAAGTGAGCCTTTTTTGACTGTATGCATAACTAGAAGAGATGGAATTTGGCTGGCATTCTTGGCATAATCTTTACCAACGTTGCTTAATTAAGCCAGTTGCAGAAAAATGTGAAGATGTGATTGTAAACAGCTTTTATTAAAACATCAAGCATTACATGTAAGTTAAAGCATATCTAAACCCAAAAACAAAACAAAATATATAGTAGCTTACCAATCCTGAAGGTGCCCATACACTCTTCGATTTTCGTTCGGAAATCAAACACGTACGTGGTTTCGAATGATAATTGATCAGTTGATGGGAACCCAACAATTTTAATTGCCGTAGGACTGGCCGAATTTCCTCGATCGGTCAAGCTGGAAAAATCGAACGAAAATTGATGGATTAGAAGAACACTGCACATGCACAAACAAAAATCCGTTCTGTCGATCAACAAAATTTGGTGAGTTAGTATTGCTAACGAATATCCAAAATCGACATTGGACTATGCATGATGGGATATTCAAACGCGCAAATCGTACAAGGGTTCGATGACAGCATGAAATAAATCGAACTATAATCTACAAGTGTATGGCCAGCTTTTGATGTGGTAGCAGCATTAGTTTTCTATATTTAGGCTTTTTCGCTTTATTTTCATCTTGTGATCTGGCCAGTAACAAACTTCTTGTCTTAGAGTGGCTCCACTTTATGGAGCAGCAACGGAGCCACCCTTGGATAACAGCATTGGCATCTGTGGGGAGGGTAGTGTAAGATGGACTTGACTAACAAATTAAAGTCAAACTCCAGCCAATACTTTTTAAGCAGTTACAGCAACAGTTTTAATGTTTTTTGTTTCAGATAAAGGTTTTATATAATTGAATGAAAGATAGCCATTGTAAGCACCCCTGTCAGTGTTAAATTGTTTGTCTTAAACCACTAACTGCAACTTTGTTGGCCAGCTTGGTTTGTTAAAAGAAGTTTTAAAATAACTGACTTATTGACCGGATCAATGGATGAAAATAAAGGAAGAAAGCCTAAAAAAGAAAACTAATACAGCCACTACATTTAAGAATTGGCAAGCTGCAATATATTACAGTATTGCTATTGGGTTGAGATATGCTTTAAAGTAGGATTCCTGACAAATCGTAAATGTTGGAATCTCTATGGTTTTTATACCACTTTGTGTCACTGTTCACATTGCCTGGAAACATAACTTACTCCCATCTTGAAAAATGGATGAAACCAGCCCAAGCCTCATTCAGACTATGGTCATTGGGTGGTGTTGCTTATCACAGGCCCAGTGCAATAACAAGTAAAAATACATTGGGGTCTATTCACGAAGCAGCCGAAGGATCTAGCCGTAGCTTCGGCTAGCTTCGGCCCCAGGATCCCTTCGGTTCAGTAGAATCGAAGGGCTGCATAGGCTATTCACTATAGCCCGTACAGCTCCCAAAGTGGGCCGAGCGGCTCAATCGAGCTGAAGGCATATGCCTCGGCTCGACTGAGCCGAGGTAAAAGCCGAAGCTGGCGGTTGGCTCTGGCCACTTGCAGAGAGATCAGCGTCCCTGGTTACCAGCTAACCAGGGACACTGCTCTCCAGACAGCCCAACTCTCAGCGCTCCGGGAGTCTCCCGCCCAGGAGAGAAACACTTTCTTCAAGAAAGGTTTACTCTGCTCGATCGAAAACATTTCACCATAGGAATGCATTGCTAGATTCCTATTGGCTATTTCAATTTGCAAAAGCCAATAGCAAACTAGCTATTGCACCCACCCACTGCTGCTGTCAATCAGCAGAGGGGGCCTGCAGTTCTCCATCAGGTCCCCTCTAGTGATTGACAGCAGCAGAGGGCATGTGCAATAGCTAGTTTGCTATTGGCTATTGCAAATTGAAATAGCCAATAGGAATCTAGCAATCCATTCCTATGGCAATTTTTTTTTTTACAGCAGCAGAACCGCCCCCGCCAATAGAAAACGGTTGGGCGGAGGTAGCTGTCACTGTTAGCTCCGCACAATCGTTTACTAATTTTTAAAAAAACTTTTAAAAACTATTTTTCTATTCTGCTCGGTGCCAAAGAGGGACCGAGCAGAACAGCCGAGCCGAATGCCGCTCTGCGGCATTCGTCTCTGCTTAATATTTACAATTAAGTGCTATCCCAAAAGAAACCACACTATTTCCTTACTAGGGCAGTGATGACACATATGGGATGGAAACAGTAATGTGGTCTGCACCACCAAACACTCAATGATTGTATAAAACTATGGCTACAGTGGTGCCCTGGTTGTCATGAGGAGAGTAGCTGAGGAAAAATCTCCCCAACAATAGCAATACAAATCTGAGAGAGCATCTAATCTTTCCTATAATCTATCCAAAAAAATTATAATCATTGTAAGTATGTTTTCTTTATTTGCAAGGGTTTACTTATGAAAATCACTGACCTGGCCCAAACGTTCTGATAAGGATTTCTGTCTTTTCTCTGACTTTTTTAATCTGCTTACTTTTTAGTAGTTAGTATTAAAGCCAGTGAATCAACTAGTATTTGCAGGAGTTCAGCAATGGCAGACCCTCTATTTCTCATGACAGGTTTCCCTTAACAACTGTGCCTACAGACAGTATGGCATTTGTATGTTCTCCTGTTGTTTGTGATTTTCCGATATATACTCTTTGCTCCAACAGTGCAAACACGTGTTAATTTTCTCAGCTTAAATTGACGATTAAAGCAAACCTGTCACATAAGGGTGCCTTCATTTTATCTAGAGAGACGACCTTTCCATTTCTGATCTACAAGCTAAAGACCAAAATCATTGTTTAGGGTAATTTCGGGAGATCAGTGATATGACCAGAATGAGTAGGGAATATACATGACGTTTATGTGAGTTTAATCACCTGCTTAGGTAAACTGTAGCATATAGATAGTAAAATGTAGTTATTTTAGTAGTTATTAGATTTTATCTCCTGTCTCCTTCTGAAAGTACTATTTGTCTAGTTTTCATGCTAATCCAGAGTCCTTAATATTTTCTTTAAGTACTGGCCTGGATCAAGTCTACATACATTTTGATTTTACTTTCCGCACATGTCAAAGGTCAGTTGATCAGACTATAGACAATATAGTAAATAAAGCAGACCTTGCAGTACAATTCTTATGCTTAAACTGTTCGGGCCCCCTCCACCTTTAAAACATAATCTGCTGCTGATAGGTGTAATATGACAGTGACATTATACCTAGCAAAGCAGAAGATGGAACTGGACACAGATGGAAGAGTTCCTATGAACTGGACACATTATGCATATATGGATGTATATTTTAATATGATCTGATATTTGTAAAAATATGTAATAATTTATTGTCAGCACAAATGCTGAAATATGTTTTATACAAAAATATGATGTGTAGTAGTGTGGGTACCTTAAAGGTTTACTTTTGTTACAAACAAATTGCTACGAGACTTCTTGGGATGTGGTAGCCCACAATATCCCCTATTTCATGATATCCCACTGCACCTACTAATATCATGTGATTTTTACAGGTGAAGGTGACAGTGACGGTGACCTGGAAAGAATATGCGGACCTTGCCTTGTACTGCAAGGCCCGCTTTACGCCAAAAAGACAGACAATTATCATTTCTAAAAGAAGGTCCACAATGTCAGGTCCTCTATTCCTCTCATAACAGGTTTTCTATAAACTAGTCTGGAATAATTTGGCAAACTCAGCAATGAAATCATTCATCGAAGAATATGTATATATAGGGGTCTATTCACTAAGCTGCCGAAGGATCTAGATGTAGCTTTTACTGATCCTTCGGCTAGCTTTGGCCCCAGGACCCCTTCGGTTCCATAGAACCGAAGGGCTGCTGTATGGGCTATTCACCCAGAAAGGTTTACTCTTCTCGATCGAGCAGAGTAAACCTTTCCCTGCTCTGATTTTTTTTTCTTCTGACATCGGAGCCGTTGGCTGCTGTCAGAATTAAAAAAAAAAAATCACCATAGGAATGCATAGCTAGATTCCTACTGGCTACTTCAATTTGCAATAGCCAATATCAAACCAGCTATTGCACCCGCCCACTGCTGCTGTCAATCAGCAGAGGGGACCCGAAGTTCTCCATCAGGTCCCCTCTAGTGATTGACAGCAGGGGAGGGGCAATAGCTAGTTTGCTTTTGGCTATTGCAAAGTGAAATACCCAATAGGAATCTAGCTATGCATTCCTATGGTGATTTATTTATTTTTCTGACGGCAGCAGAACCGCCCGGTCAATAGAAAACAGTTGGGCGGAGCTAGCTGTCACGGCTAGCTCCACCCAATCGTTTTCTATTTTTTTTACTACTTTTTTTACTCTTTTTTTCTATTCTGCTTAGTACCACAGAGGTACCGAGCAGAATACCCGAGCCGATTGCCGCTCGGCGGAATCAGCTATTCACTAACTGCTGTTCGGCATCCTATGAGAATAGGCCGAACAGCAGCGAGTAGCCTGCCGGAGGTTCGGCTTAGCCAATCCAGATGTTGGATCGGCTGAGTCGAACTCCTTCTGCACTTCGGGTCGGCTGGACATGCCGAGCATGTTTGGCCGACCCGAAGCCAGCTGCAGCAAGCCGATGTACATCTGATTTTAGTCGGTGTACGGCTGAAATCAGCCGTACAACCCTGAAGTGAATAGCCGAACAGCGTTCGCCTCACTTCACTTTGGGTCGGTTATTCACACGGCTGCCTATGGCAGCTTTGTGAATAGACCCCTACGTGTTCACTCAATGAAGAACGTAACTCTGGAAGTTGTACCCACAGAAGGCAGCCAGAGGGCACAACATTGCACCAGTATTGCATGTGGTCTCCTTCTGCACTTCGGGTCGGCCGAACATGCTGGGCATGTTCGGCCAACCCGAAGCCGCACAAAGCAAGCCGATGTATGGCTGATTTCAGCTGTACAAGCCTGAACTGAATAGCCGAACAGCGTTTGGCTCACTTCGCTTCATGTCGTTTTTTCACTTGGCTGCTTACGGCATCTTAGTGAATAGACCCAATAGTATCATGGGTTAAAATTATATTTATTTGGTGCTAACCATTTATTTAAAAAGTAAACAATATTAATGAATCCAACCATAAAACCAACAGCAGCATGTATAATTTGATGCATTGACTCAAGCTTTGATAGTCAGAAGTAAATGTGTACCATTTCCTGCCAGCTGGAACCCATTGTTCCACTGTAAAGGCTTCTTGAAAACAATCCGTACCAATGTCAGCTAAACTGACTTTTTTGATAAAAGGGTTAAATAAGATATGATGAAAAGATCAAACTGCATAATTTAATTAGACCACATGGCACAGCAACTGCTGCCCTAATATTAGAAGTTATCACGTTGACAATCCAGGTGATTCTGGATTTTTGAAGTTAACCTATTTGTTTAATGCTGAAGAGAATACACAGAATAAAAAACAGTAACAGATATTTTTCCCTAAGATCTAATGCTCTGTGGGGTTTGCTGGACTGAATCCTGAGCTGGCAGCTGCAACACAGTGCTGGAGACACAAATGAAGCAGTTCTCTACAGGAATCATATGGATTGTTGAACAACACGTATGACTATTACAAGAAACAGAAACAGAAACACAAGGGTTGTAGTGCAAGTGAAGTAAATATAGAGCATTTATGTGAAAGGCATAGTTTTTCTGATTGACTAGGCTCTGCAATCTTCATTACAAGGTTAGTCCTACTTAGTGGCAGGAATTGACTGCGGAGGAACGGTGCATCTCTGTCTTGTTCTCAGCCGAGAAGGTCCCTATCTCAATTTGCTATTGCGTCCTGCCACGTTGCTTCACTCAGCAACCCCTTGGTGCCACTTATGTGTTTCTTCTCATTATGGCTGCTCTCTTTCCATAATGTTACCAGCTCTGATATAGGCTGATCAAAATGCAGACATCATTTATTGATTACATTTTATGTCACACAGTGAAAGTCCATGTTACTCACAGCCTGTGTCTGGAGGCTCATCTTCTGTACATAGGTCATCAAAGGATTTTTTTCTTTAAAGTGAATTATAATTCATCTCTTTCTAACCGGAAACAGTACATCAAGGCAGGAGATATATGGAATAATACCTTACAACAGTGGAACTTACATCTTGGCAATACATTCATGGTTAATTTAACCTCTAGTTCAGCTGTGGTATCAATTAAAACTGGCAATTTTCTGAATATGTACTGTAAAGGTATACTACTATCTGTACCCCAGTAAAAGATGTAAAGCAGAACTCCAGCCAAACAACTACACTCTAGTTACGTTACTAAAGGCAACATAGGCTGTTCACTTTGTAAAGCAATTTTTACTTTTTTCAGGGTACATTTTTCTCGGCTTAGTGAATGTGATGAAAATTCACTTTGCTAAGAATACCCAATCACATGCAAGGAAAATAATTTAAAAATGCCTTAATTTGATGATGGAAGTCAGCAGAGCTTCACATCATTCACTATGCTAAGTGAAAACCCCCTTTTGTGAAATCCACAAAAGTGAACATCTGTTTTGCTTTTAGTAAATCAACCCCAAAGTTTTTAACACAATTTTTAAAAACAAATTTATGCGGATAGTTTGCCATGCCAAATTATTTGTGACTCAACACCTTGCCCACACTACAAGTTACAAAAATCCTAGTCCATTGGAATATAAATAAGCATTAAAGCCATTTGTGATGTTTTCCATGTGTCAGCTTCACCTGCAGGCCCTGCTTTAACACCTACCATCCATCTCCTAGTGCCTGTAACATGTTAAGGTGGCCATACACCTGACAATTATCCTTAAATTTTGTTTGTCCTGTCATCGCACCCTCGTTCAATTTCCACACAAATACCCCATCATGCACAGACCAATGTAGAATTCGATAATCGTTCGTCAGCAACCCTAACGGGCCGAATTTCGCCAATCGACATAACAGATTTTCATTTCCGCATATGCAGTGTTCATGTTGCAATTTTTTTGTTGTACAAAAACGACCCTAATCCATTGATTTTCGTCCATTTCAACTAAAGTTTTCTAGTCTTCCCGTTCTACCAAATTTTGAGACTCGTGCATTGCATAGTAACCAGATGTGGTACTTGTTTAGACTGTCATACATTAATCGTTTTTGTACTTTAGGGCCTGTTCACACTATCAATTGATGCAATACAGTGCCATTTATTTATTTTCAATGAGACCCAACACACACCATTCAACAGACATGCATCGTGGCATGTTGCTGCAATGATGTATTGTGAATGGGCCCATTTCTACAGCACTCTTCTCCTCACACTTTGAAGTTATGGTTACTGATAGGATTTTAGGGGTAAAGTGTTAATAATAATAATTGTATTGGTCGCCAAATATTAATTACTGTATTGAGTATTGTAATGAGTTACAGCAAGGAGAGGGTTTGAGTTAAAGGTCAAGGAATGTGGGGGATAATTTTTGTTTTCATAAAATATTGTTATGCATATATTGTTATAATATACTTTATATTGTTAAATGATATATAAAGAGAGAAAACTGTGATTTTTGTGTTCAACTGGCACCATTACCCCCATTTTTCTAGCATTGAGACATAACTATTAGGACAGTTGTAGCTACTTAAAGGCTTGCTGTTACCAGGATGTAATTCTGGCTTTCATGAAAAGAAAATATATAATAAATGCATAAGTTATACATTTTGCTGGCAATTTTTATTCTAGCAGGATATTTCAGTTTATTTGCTTTCTATTGACTGAACAAACAATGCTGGGCCTGGTTTGTTTGGCTGTAATGGAGTATTGAAGTTAAAACACCAATGTCTTGTTCAATTGCTGTAGTAGGTCAGGGCAAGAATAGTAGAAGATTGTCTAAGGCCCCGTTCACACATTTACGTTTTGTTGCGCGTTCAACGCTCTATGAACGCTCAACAAAATGTACAAACATGAAAAGCCCATTGTTTTCTATGGGTCTGGTTCACACCTTTCCGTATTTCCGCCCGTCTGAAACGCCCTACAAAACGGCCTACGCTCAAACAAGTTCATGTACTTCTTTGGGCCGTTTTGTAGGGCGTTTTACATTGGGATACAGCCAAGCAGCCTTTGGAATCGCGTGAAGTTCGCGCAACTTTTTTACCGCGAATCGCAGTAAAAAAACCGTGCGACAGACGCGCATATTCAATACGCCTAGGTGTGAACCCAGCCTAAGATTATAAACATAAGAATGCCTGGTCACTTTTGGCTCTGTTGAGGTAAGACATGAGCTGCCTACGTTCCCATTTTTCAATCTCTGTTTTTCTCTGAACTCTTTCCTCTACTATCACTTCCCTTTTTTGTTTTATTTCCTTTTTATTTCAACCATGTACTTCTTTCCCCATTGTTATTACTTAGACATCTCTCTCTAAAGATGTATGTTAATATTCTGGTATGTTAGTATTCTGGTACTGCTATACCTTGAAAAGTCTTCCCACTTCATAAATAGTGTTAAAGTAAACTTTTTTTGTAGTGTTTTATAAAAAGAATTCATAAATCCTATGCTACATTTTTATAAGTCAACCTATAATATTAGAGGGTTTCATAACAAATTCCTCAAGGGTTGGTCTGTTTGGCTGGAATCATCTGACCCGGCATTAGACTAGCTATGTTTCCTAATGTGTAAAGGTCTTTATCATACTTACTAACCTGAAGGACTTTATTGCAACTTTGTCATTGATTTCATTGTCTCCTTGGTTGTATAACCTGTGCTGTCATGTAACAGCAGAACTTTATTAAATATCATTTAAAAATATTGAAACAATGACTGAGAAAATATCTCCTGTATGTTTCTACAAGGAGTACAAAAGACCCAAATTGTGAAGACAGTTGCTAAAAAATGTATTAAAAGAATACTTGGGTTTCAGAGGTTGTCAAACATTTTGTAGCTGTGTAGTAGTCTGTAACCTAAATCTTTAAAGACACAGTAAACTCCCATTTATCTGGCACCCACAGGGATCAGTAGATGCTGGATAACTGTAGTCTCTGGTTGCTTTGAGAGATAATGGTAACTCTCAAGCAAACACCCCCCCACTCCCACCCCACCCGTAGCATTCGTTTCTAGAGTGCATGCATTTTGACAAAAGTGTCTGCAGAGAGGCTGCAGGTGACCAGCAACACAAAAAAGGATAACAAGCGGGTAACAGCAGTATTTCTTTCTCATCTATTGAGAGACACAGGAATAAAAAATGCCATTTACAGGAGATTTGGGACACTGGCAAACAGAAAAATTGTCAGCCACCCCCCTGCATAACCCCTATTCTGCCCAGCATGCATCAGATTTTTCCTAGTGTCTAGGAGATTGGATCCCTCTTTTTCAGCTCTGCTACAGTAAAGAAAGTCTAACTAACTTAAGTTTTCACTGACACTGCTGCTTGAGATGGTCTCCATATAGCAGCTCATACCTCCCAACTGTCTGAGATGAGAAAGAGCAACACCTTTCAGCACAATATATTTAGTAAATGTACACTAATCTGCCACACCCCCAGTTATGACGACCATTAAGGCTTCATTCACACTTGCCACTTGCATTTTTATCTGTCTGCACAATTTGTCAGGCTAGATGTTTTGTTTATGCTTCTAGATGATGCGCGTTTAGATGCATCTGTCCTTTGTCCATTGAAACAGTCCATTGAAGTAGCCAAATAAATCTGTCTTTTGTTTACATAGATTTTGGTGCATTTAAAAGTTCAAATAAATTCCTGGACGCACCTGACTTCTATTGCCCTTGCCGGTGACATCACTTCCGCCCGCTCTCGTTCGTTGCAGTGTGGAGACACGGGTCTGAGAGACAGGTATAGAGGCTGCTACTGAAATCGCTGCTGCTGGAGACACTGCAGCTGGGGCTCTAGGATGTGGACCACCTGGGGGTCTTGAGTACTATTGGGGCCCCCCTCTGCCTGCTGTGGTCTCCGGGAGTTCTTGGGGCAGTTGGTGTCGGGGTGGGCGGTGCGCCATGGATCGCAGGGACAAACCATTCCTTGCCTTGTGCATTGTGAGGGCTGTGGGAATATATCTGAGGATACTTCCCAGTCTCTATGTGCGGCCTGTATGCCTCCGCCCCTTTCCCAGTTTTACTGTGGTGCCCCCTGGGTCCTCTTTAGGGGTGGTTAGTTCTGCGGCTCAGCGCTTTCTTTGAAAGCTTTTACATTTGCTATGGACGGTTTTGTGACCCGCACTGAACGTGCCTTGACGCAGAGGCCTGCTAGGAAGCGTACTCTGCCGTCTCCCTCTCCTGCCTTTTCCGAGGAGTCGGAAGGGGAGATGGATTTTCTGCGGCGTCGGCTCGTCCTGATACTGGGGACTCTTCCCCACAGCATTTGGGCAGTGAGGATGAGTTGTGGGCCTCACTTATGGTTCAGGAGCACGAATTGCTCTCAGCGCTGATCCGTTCAGTCAGGGAGACACTCAAGATTGAGGACGATCTCCTCTTGAAGGCAAAGTCACATTCTTGCCTGGTGGTGGATCGTGAGGTCCTTAGAGGTTCAGTTTGGAAAGATGTTCACCAAAACTCCTGATGGTGGAGATGGGCTTGGCTTCATTCTGACCCCAGGTCACAATCCCTAAGTTCACCCAACTCACCTAACAGCCAAGAATGCTTGACAAGGCCACAGTTCTGGACAGGTTGCAGACACAAATACAAGGGACAAAACAAAGGTCAGGGACAGACAGAGGACCGGGACTTCCAGGGACAATCTGAAGGCTGGGATTTCCAGGGAATAGCCAAAGGATAGGGACAGACAGAAGACTGAGATCACCAGGGATAGGTCAAAGTTCAGAGCAGACTGAGGACAAGGATTTCCAGGGACAAGCCAACAGTCAGGACACGGATCAGGTTCAATAACAAACGGGGCTCGGCATCTAGCTTAGGAAAGCGTTGCGCGGGCTGCATGCCGTGCGCTGCACTGGGTTTAAATAGAGAGAGCAAGAGGAAGGATCCACAGGATCGGCCACAAGCAGACTGCACTGATTGGCCGAGAAGCTGCATAAGAAACAGCAGGAGAGGTCGGCCGAAGCCTAAAGCTGCCAGACTGGTGCAAGAGCGAGTCAGGTACAAAGCACATGCCTGGAGAACTACAAGCAACAGCACAGCCCTGCATGCCTGCAGAACCAGGGGTAAGAGGTCTGTATATACTTGTAGAACGACAAGTAATAGCTCAGCTGCAAGTCTGCAGCTGAACTGTGACAGTGGCTCTGCCTTTCGGTCTGGCGTGGGCCCCTCAAGTGTTCACCAAGGTGTTGGCTCTGATTCTGGCTCTGTTGTGCTGTTGGGGCATCTCGATTGTGGGGTATCTGGACAATCTCCTCTTGAAGGCGGAGTCACATTCTTGCCTGGTGGTGGATCTTGCGGTCACCGTGAGGTGCTTAGAGGAGTTCGGCTGGATTCTGAACTTCGGAAAGTCCTGTCCGGTGCTGTCTCCACGTCTGGAGTATCTGGGTCTGGTTCTGGACACCGTTCTGACCTGAGTTTTTCTCCCTCCAGAGAAACATCAAACATTCTGTTCTCATGTAAAGTTGTAGCATTTTCGGAAATGGTTGATGATCCACTTTTGCATGCCGGTGGTGGCCTCCTTTGAGGCGGTGCCTTACGCGCAGCATCACATTAGGATTCTCCAGCGGGACATCTTGTCACAGTGGGACAAGTCTCCCTTGTCACTGCAAAGTCCAAATCCCATTCGCACTGCCACGGTCTCAAAACCACAAGGTATATGTGGTGCCCAGGTGACCACACGGATGGCGCCGTGCAAAACACTAATAGTAAATAAAAGTAATTCACCGGCACAGACTTGAAGGGTTTTTAAAGTATTGATATGTTTATTCAATACCCAATGTCACATACTGTCATACAGTGCTAACATTTCGGGTCCGCACAGGGATCCTTCATCAGAGCGACAGTGACACCTGTGAATAAACATATCAATACTTTAAAAACCCTTCAAGTGTGTGCCGGTGAATTACTTTTATTCCCTTGTCACTGGACCAGGAAGTTCGGGTGTCTCGGGCGACAAGTCTTTCCCTCCTTTGGTGGTTTCGGTCTCCAGCGCTGGTGTCGTGGGAACTCCTTCCTTCCCACGAATGCCAGCCTTCTGGGCTGGGGAGGAGTCCTAGGCTCCCGGACGGCGCAGGGTCGTTGGTCGTTAGAGGAGCCTCGTCTGTCAATCAACGTGTTGGAGCTTCGAGCGATCTACTTGTCCCTCCATCACTGGATGGGCTGTCTTTGAGGCCTGCCGGCTCTGGTTCATTCGGACACCGCCTTGGCCGTGGCTTACGTCAACCATCAGGGCGGCACAAGAAGCATGGCTGCAGCGCAGGAAGTGGCCTTGATTCTTTCCTGGGCGGAGGAGAATGTTTCCGGCTCTTTCCGCGGTCTACATCCTGGGACAGTAAACAATTGGCAGGCCTACTATCTCAGTCGCCAGTCGGTGGATCCAGGGGAATGGTCGTTACATCCAAAGGTCTTTCATCAGATCTGCCTTCACTGGGGATGCCTGATGTGGACCTCCTGGCGTCTCATCTCAACCGGAAGGTCAAGCGGTTCATGGCCGGACCCAGGATGCCTGGGTGGAGGCGGTGGATGCCTGGCTTGGATGGTAGTGGTTCCCTGATGACTGCTACTACATCCAGCAGGATCTCATGTTCCATCCTGCTTTACAATCGCTGGCTTTAACAGCGTGGCTGTTGAGAGCCAGGTGTTGAGAGACCGTGGATTGGCAGATGCTGTTATATCCACAATGCTTAGAACTCGCAAGGACATCTCTAGGAAGATTTACCATCACACGTGGAAGGCCTACTTTGAGATCTGAATTTGGTGCTCTCGGTTTTGCAAGAATCTCCCTTCGAGCCATTGAGGGAGGTCCTGCTTTTGACCCTGTCCCAGAAGGTGGCCTTTTTGGTGGCGATCACTTCCTTTTGCAGTGCCTTGGAGTTGGTGGCTTTGTCATGCAAGTCACCGTTGTTGGTCCTTCATAGAGACAAGGTGGTACTACAAACTCGGCCGTCCTTCCTGCCTAAGGTTGTTTTGGCGTTTCATCTGTATGATGATATTGTTTTACCTTCTATATGTCTGAAGCCCATCCATAGGAAGGAGAGTTTTGCAGGCGGCTCTTTAGAAGGTGTCTCTGTGGGGAATTTGTTATTGGATTATTTGTCCCTCTATCTGTTACTGCTTTTGTGACATCCTACGGTACATGTTTCCTGTGTCCTTCAATGAACAGAAGAGAAAATAGGATTTTTGTACTCACCATAAAATCCTTTTCTCTCCTTTCATTGAAGGACACAGGTCCCGCCCTCCTTGTTGAGGTTTGTACTCCTAACTGCTTGTTATTTACTGGAGACTAGTCAGCAGGAGGGGAGTTTGGCCACCAGCAGGGGCCGCCCCTAGGCTGCCTTTGTCTTTTGTTTTGTGCCTAGCATCCTTCTCCTGCAGGTGGCGATATACCCTACGGTACATGATCTACAATCTGTTTCCTGTGTCCTTCAATGAACAGAGAAAAAAGGATTTTACGGTGAGTACAAAAATCCGATTTTTGCGATCCTCTCCATACCAACAACATACCATACTGGCAGATGATCGACGGCAACCCGCCAATGCGACAGTGCCGTCCGTCCGTTTTTCTACTACGGGCGGACGGCAAGAGGTTAACTGCAAGCATTAGGCCTGCTTTTCTAAGGAGGTTCTAAATATTCACTCAATTATCCAATCATGTGCAGATGAAATAAGTAATGGGAAATGTTCTTTTCACATGACTAGCTATTTGAAGAGAATTTTTACACAATTTAACATTAAATTAAATTTGTTTAGCAAATCAATTCACAGTGTAACTTAACAGAATTCTTCAATAGGTAGGTGGGTTGATAGCAAAAAAAAAGGTTTGCTTGTATTGAAGATTTAATTTTACGTATTAATTTTGAGGTTAATTATGACTGGTTAATGACTGGTTAATAATAATAATAATAATGACTGCTGACTGTCTGTGGAACATCTCTAAAATATAAGTCAAATGATGCCATAAATTTGCTATTTTATATAGATGCATGACTGTTATTTTAGGACAGAAAATAATTAAATGTAGTTATTGTGGGGACATTATTGGTTAGAAAAAGTCCTTTTTTTGTATTAGAACAACCTTTTTGGAACCATTATGTACTTTCTAGGATACTGTTGTTTTTGTACATTGGTCCAAATTGAAATCAGGTTAGCATGAAACAGCTTGTAAGATTAATTCCTGCGGTTTAAATTTGTTTATGTACATTTAGTAGTTGCAGAAGCTCCTTTCAACTATCCTGGACCGGTTCTTTTGCCAAAATAGCCCCTCATTAGCCTCATTATTATAATTTATTTCACAGAAACAAAACAAAAAGACAAAAAAGTAATGTAACGCATCAGCACACAAAAAGTAATTCTAGTACACAAAATAGAAAAAAAAGTCAACTAAGAAGCTCAATGAGCTTGCACTTTGAAGAAAATGCATTGATTTTGTGGCAAAATCTATTTTGCCATAATCCCTTCACTCAACCCTAGTGGTCAGTGGAGATGTGCCCTGGTACAGTGGTGGTTACTGGGTCAGTGAACCATTAAAGGTGGTGAGTGAAGAAATGAGTGGCAGTCAGTGCACAATTATGTTGTGATGTTGTTAAATTAGTAGTCCTTGGAGAGGTGCACTGTCACAGAGGCATAAAGTGGAGATATATGGAATGGTCACCATTATTTTTGTGGTCAGTGCATAAGGGCATTGATATAGTTGAGAATGACATTATTATATAGGCAGTGAGTAGAGATGTGCTAGTGTTAAGTGGCGAAGGGCATGGGTAAAGTGTATAATCAGTCTAGAAGTATTCTGTGTTTACCATTACATTGGCAGTCAGTGAAGAAGTTGGTGCATTGCTGTGGTGGCCAGTGTGGAAGTAAGTACATTGTTGCAGTCAGTGGTGAAGTGTGCATCAGCACAGAGGTGGTCAGTCGTTTGTTAAGCTGGCCATACACCTATAGATTATCTGCAGATTTTCTATGGTCGGATGGAAAAAGAGCAACATACCTGAACAATGCCTGCATCCAATCAGATTGTTCAAGTATTTTGACAGCCAGGAGGGGCCAACTAGCAAGATACTGAAGCTTGGTCCAGTGGGAGATTCCTCCATCCACACAGTTTAGCATAGATGGAGGAATCTGTTGCACTTTTCCCATCTGACCATAGAAAATATGTAGGTAATCTATAGGTGTATGGCCAACTTTAAGCATTTGAGAGCCACACGATTTTATATTTCTGTAGTCTGGCCAGTTAAAAATGATTTGGGGTTTGTTGCTGTTTAATGCAAATTTCAAGCCACAGATAGACCCTTTCTCTCTTCCAGTGTACACAAAAAGTTCTACTCTGTTGCTTGTTTTGTTTTAATTTGATTTCAAAGAACACATGACATTGCAAAGGACAATTAAACATGTTTGGCAACATTTCTTTTTTGCAGAAATAAAGTTTATTGATTTTTCACAAACGTAAAAAATAAACAGCATACAAAGCAAAAATCGACATACAAAGGCAACATCAGAAGGGCAAATTTGGTAATGCTAGCAGAGCTGTAGACTATAACAACCACCTCATAAATGTACATGACATTGTGCCCAGATGCAAGCCGTACCTCCGCTCCAAGTCCTGTCCCCGGCTTGGGGATTCCAGACTGCTAAAGCTCTCCCCTGCAATGAGGTCAACGTTATGGAGTCTGGCCCGAATTTGGGTCTCCATCATCAAAGTAACCAAGGAAGGCCCTGCGAGATTCCAGACACCCTACTCTTCAGGTGTTGCGCCCTACTAAGAGCCGCCTTACAATACGGACATAACAATCAACACAGAACACCCCGAGACAAGTGGACAACAGGGGGGTACAAAGACACACAGAACACAGGAGAGAAGGAAAGAAGGGGAGAGAAGGAAGGGGAGAGAAGGAAGGGGAGGGGGGTAAAGGATTAGTGCGTGGTCAAGAAGGGTGAATCATGCCTTTATATCAGTGTCTTAAACTCATCCGTTGTCATAAACATTAGCCATGGCCTCCATCTGGACTGGAATGCCTCTGACCTGTCCAGCCGTTCGGCAATCAGTTCCTTGGATCTCATTAGTCGGCACATTTCCGCGGACCATTCCCCCAGTGTTGGAATCACCTGGGAGTTCCAATGCCTCGGGATCATTGCCCTAGCGGCATTAACAAAGAATCATAAGAGACACTTCTTTGCCCAAGAGATGGATCCCGGAAATACCGACAGTATTGCCATCTGAGGTGTGAGATGGAGATCGCTGGCAGACATTCTTGAGTACACGTGTGAGATGGTTCGCCAGAAGGGGACGATCAGAGGGCAGCTCCACCAGATATGTGTTAACGTTCCCACCCCTGTGAGGCACCTCCAGCAGGTGTCCGGCAGAGAGGGAAAAATCTGGTGCATCCTAGCCGGGGCTCTGTACCACCTAGCCAAGAGTTTATAGTTGCGATCCTGCACCGCTGAGGACATGCAGAGACTATGGGTGAAGCAGAAACATTTCCGCCTCACCTCCTCGGAAAGGACCACGCCCAGTTCCCACTTCCATGCATAGATGTAGTACGGGGATTCCCCTTCGGGCCCAGAAGAGAGGAAGTCGTACTACATTCAGTAGTTCACACTTCTGCAGGTTCACCCGATAGTTGAACATGCAACCAAAAAGCTTAAATTCCTCCATCAGAGAGGGAATGCCCAAGATGGGTTTCGAAAGATAAAGGAGCAAGTCATCCGCATAGAGACCAAGCTTATGTACCTGGTCACCTATCTGAAGTCCCCGGACGGAGTCATTGCCTCTAATCGCGTTGGCTAAGTGCTCCATCACCAAGATATAGAGCAAGGGGGAAAGTGGGCAGCCCTGCCTGGTGCCATTATAGATCGGGAATGGGGCCGACAGATTTCCGTTGACCCGTTTGGCAACATTTCAATGCAGAGTAAAATCTACTTGGGGATATGATGATGTGTATTCAAAATGTTTTGCATTCAGGACATCTGAAAACAATTCCTGATAAGTTTAATGTATTTCGGACACTACACAAACATCAGAGAGTACATCTTAGTTAGTGTCTAAAGGTTTGAAGATTGCCTGGATATGTGTCAATCATTAACATTTTACGTCTGCCAGTAGGACTCTGATGATGGAGGGGAAAAAAATACAGTGTAATATTGGCAAACCCATACAGTGTAATAATGGTTCCCATGCCAACCATTTTCTGCAATGTTAATATTAGAACATATCACAACAGAATAAGACAGTTTAGCAAAATTATTGCAGTGCTTAATGTTTGTATATATTACTTTGCTGGTTCTATTGTTATTTATAGTAATATTGCTTGATGTAGGGACACCTTGAAATGGTCATAAGTCTTTCACATAATTTGCAACGGAGTTCTAGCTTTTAAACCAGGAACATATTAGGCTGGTTATCTTTGCTGATTGGGAAGGTTGGCACTAGGGACATGTTTGTGCTTTGCCTTTACACCCTGCCTCGCCACAGACAAAATAATTGAGTTTTCCCATTTGCTAATATATTTAACTTAGAGAATAATTGGTAAGATTCGTCATTTTCAGGCCTAAAATGTGGAATATAACATGGGTGCAAAAATGGAAAAAAGGGCCTCAGTCATGAAGGGGTTAAGATTGTTTGATATTTTTGATATTACAGATCCACCCTAGTAATTTGTAATTATCCACCTTCATGTAAATAATCCTATATTATTTTGTGTCATCCATGAAAATAGCCATCTTACTCTCTATTCCATCCCAAATCATTTATTAAAATGAACCTCAACCAAAACCAATTCTTGTGGAAAACCCATTGACAACTAGTCTTTATCTTCTGTCCTTTAGCCTGGTCATTACTAATATATACTGGTCCAGAAGTACTTCTGTCCTCCACTTGTGTAGGTTATGAAGGCGAAAGCCAAAATCCACACAACCAATAAGAATAGGTTCAAGTATTTTGCCAAACCTAAGTTTCACATCCACAACATTTGCAACATTGCTATTTAAACTTAGGTCATTATAAAAATTGGTCATGTTAAACACACCTTATCTTTCTATGAAGCCATATTAATTGTTTGTTATCAGATTATCAATATTTTATCATCCCTCAGAATGCCCTCGGTGTACACACAGCAGAAGTCAGGTGTAATGTTCTATTGTTTTGCAGATTTAACTTTTTTTATGTTTTCTTAAAGGAGAACTATGAGGTGAGTGCTTTTCACTCACCTCATAGTTCTAGCCGACCTGTGACAATGAGACTGTCACAGGTCGGCTCAGTAGATTGGGAAGTGAGCAAACACATAGCGGCGTTCGCTCAACTCTCGATCCTGTCACAGCTCTCTGCCGTGACAGGGGCGGGGCTGGATTCCCCTCCCCGCTCCAATCCACCAGCGCTGACTGGCGGAACGGACGGGGGAGGGGGCGGGTACAGCTGGCTCTGCCTCTAGATAGGCAGAGCCAGCTGTCACGCAGCTGGGCGGATCCAGACATAATTGTTGGGATCCGCTTCAGCTGCGGCATCTCAGTATACCGCGAGCTGTAGCTCGCGGTATACTGAGCTTAGGGTGACGGGAGGACGCTAGTTTGTGTCCTCCCGTTACCCTAAGGAGAACTATGGGGAAAAGCCTTAACCCCATAGTTCTCCTTCAAATAAAGCCATGACTTGCATGCAAGTATTCTGGAGCTGATCCAAGGAAAATACAATATAAACAAATAAGATAAAGCTGCCTATACACTATTAACTAATAGCTATTGAAATAACTGTGATTCATTTCTTTCCTACTTGGGTATAGATGCCACCAGGGCTGGGTGGCATCTTGGAGTGACAATAAAAACAGCACAATCAAATGTCAAAATAGGCAGGATATATGACTATATAGTAAACTTTGTATTTCTATGGTAAAACATCAACAAATTAAATAACACTTGTGAATTTTATTTACTTTCTTATCATGTGTGATCTGTTGGTATACTAGTTTATTTAGAAATTTAAAAAAAAATGAAGTTAGTCTATACAGATGTAAAAACAAAACAAAAACATTTCTATTTAGTTGGTTGAAACGTTAATTAACACTACAGTTTAGTAAATTGCAACATTTACTCTTACAGTCATCATAGCATAATGTAATCATAAGAACAGTACAAGTTCTATGATTATGTTAGCATCTGGCATGATCATTAAACTCAGTGACCACATGCATATTGGTGGAACTATTATACTGTAAATGCGGATCTCATGATGCCATTAATAATGTTGTATGTGTGTATATGCGTGTGTGTGTTGTATAACTATCATGTGTCCTTCCTTTCTCATGTTCTGGTCTAAGGGTAATGTCATGGGAACGTGGCTGTGAAAGTTATGTATATAGGAAAGCTTTTTATTAACAAGTATACATTGCATTTCCTGTGTGTTTATTTCCACTGAGAAGCATTGGGGAACAGACAGAAGCCGTCTGCAGTATAAACAAGACTGTAACAGACTAGCTGCCTACAAGAGGAATATTGGCAGTTGAGGTAAAGTAATCTGGCAGCAGCAATTCAAATGAATTAAAGTGGACTGAAGTGCAAAGAGATGCGTATGAGGGAGGCTGATGATAAGAAGAATTATAGCACTTGAGAAATGATGAGGAGAAAGGATTACGCATGAACATTTTGACTGTTGGAAAAAAAAATTGGCAAAATTGGAAATGTTAAACATGAAGTCGAAAGGATTTATAAAGAGGAAAAATAATGGGACATTTTAAGAAATGTCATTTTCAGATGCTGTCTTAACTTGATAGTAAGCATTGCAATGATGATAAAGAATTATGTCCTTTGATTGATGTTACCACAATTATAGGAATGGATTTAGTTAGGGGGTTGTTTCACTGACCCATCATTTTAAAGGGGCTTTTATTAGTTGAGCCTTTTAAATGACTGACAGAGAGAAAGCATGAAAATTGACAGGGTACATAGACTGCAAGAGACCACCATTGAATAGGTGGTACAAATATGGGTGCAATATATGTGGTAATTGTACTATTATAATAGGTGGCAAATGACAAGTGTTGCAGATAAATTAGCAGAAAAAAGGTGCTAAGCAGGGCAGCCCTTTAGAGTTATGCTATGTGGCCCTGGGATTTGTAGTTTCTCCTTGGATTATGTTTTTGAACAATGCTCGACTTTTGACTTGACTTAGAACCACGGTCTCTACTAAGAACATCAGGCTCAACCAGCACAATAGCTTGCTGAGTTTTGGCCTGTCAGGATTTCCGTTCTCTGTGCTTATCTTTTTCCTTTAAATGTTGTGCCTCGATAGAGCCAGTACCAGCTCATCTTAACAATGGTAACCTGTGGTGGCTTTTATTCCCTGCAATCAATCTAGATATGCTCCTCCAAATACTTGGTTTTCTTCACACATAATGGGACAGCTTCCTGAAGTGTGCTTCATCTTAGAATGTATTCACACTATGTGTAGATGTGTGTTTTGGGATTCCTGTGGCACTAATTTACAGTAATCCCAAATATTCTGTTTAGAAGTTAATGACCGGGTGACCACAGCCACATCTGTAAGCAGTACTCTGCACAGTTGATGCATCCAGGGATAGTGATCTATTCTAAATCACATGCAATCGGATCACATACAATTACATGTGGAGTACCTCTTACAGATGCATCCTGTCACCCGTTAATTTATTTGAATGGGTGACAAAAGCTGTTTCTAAACTGAATATTTGGGATTCATACCACAGGAATAACAAAACACACATTCACACATAGTGTGAATGAAGCCTTGATGCCAAAAATCCTATCATTTAAGCAGAGGCCCGACTCATAATTCATTTTGGCTGATTCAGTAGGAATTGGTCAATATTCAAGCCATGTATGGCTAGCTTAAGACGGGCAAAACTTGCAGTGATGCACCACCACATGTTGTTGTCTGCCTTTACTGTATTCTTATCTGAAGTCTGAACACATTGTACTCCCGTTGTATGCAAATCAATGTCAGGCAATGCCTTCAGTTCAGTCAATAACACAGATGCTGTCTGTCTTGGACCGTTTTTAATTGTTACCAAAGAGCTCAGATGTTTCAAAAAGTTTATTTGCCATCCACTTTTTTCTGTCTGTTATCAAAATAAAAATGAAAATAAATTATTTTAATCAGCAAATATACCAAGATATTTCTTAAACAAAGTACTTATCACACCAGGAAAGATGTATTTACATATCCCCATGCTTTGTAACATGATTATAGCACACTAAAGTGCTTATAGCAGAGATTGGGAAAGAACAGTGGCTTTTAAGCTGAATGCAGTAAAAGTTACATAAATGTATATTGTGTTGCCATAGTAACTGACACAGAGAGTTGTTGGCGAGTATTCTGTTAGCTATATGTATTGGCTTCTCAGGAAAATAATTTTGCTATATGTGGTACTCAGAATAAAAATTCAATTACGAATACTTTTCACATAGCTAAAAATACCTTAGCCTGCCTAATACTAAACAGGAGGCTTATGCACAACTACATATCATTTAGTCTGAGTACTGTGTTTTTGTCTCATCGACAGGTCTGTGGATGGTGCTTTTGCATTGCTATAGTAAGACGTCCTTTACTGAAATGAAAGTGCAGTGCCTGAGTTTCTGCTTAAGGTTTTAATGCAATTTACAGTGGCTCTTCCTCTTGTAGCTGACTCCACAGGGGGCAATAATTTACATCTACTTTGACTGCCATTTTACCTAGGTCTAATAAAATGCATCAGAAGATTAGTTGCCATTACAAGCTACTTAAATGGGAATTCCAGCTTATAGCATGGTGTTTTTAAACAATACAAGAGTGCCCAAACTATTAGGTATAATTAGAAATACCTTATATTCAGCAGCATGCAGAAGAAGCTAATATTTATTCATGGAAAACTGCCAGGAGTGCCTACTACAATCTGGTACTATTTAGCAGAGTGGCATGAATGGAGTTTAGAGGGCTCTGAAACCTACTGCTTGTGCTCTAATTGGACACAACAGCCCAGGGCGTAGCCTAAGGAGTGGGTAGTGTGGGTTACAAAGCAAGGAAATCAGTGGGAATCAAATACAATTGCAGATTGGGGGCTGGGTGCTGAGCATGCACTACTCCAAGACAGTGCTGATTTCAGAGAACACTATTGGTGTTACGTTAACTGATGTGTATATAAACCCTAACAATGAACTTCTCTCATTTTCTACCACTGAAAGCATTTTGTTATGCCTGGTAAGTGCAAAAAACTACCTGTTGATCAGGTCAGAAATGTAGAGCTGCCTTGTGTCCAGTACTCACTTCTTCTGTTGTCTCAAGGAAAATAATAAAGCCATCCAAGTCCTTATTTTGGAATAATAGCATGATTAGCCTTTATGTTATAGAGATAAGAGAGTAGGTGGGCCTGAGAAGTTTGGCAAAAGAAAACAGGGCAAAATGCTATGTGTAGTCAGCCTATAACAGTACTTAGAAACTGATTGTATTTCTGACAGATCAACAGGTATGTTTCTGTATCTGCATGGTCTTGTGAAGTGACCATATGTATGATATGCCATGAATATGCGAGTAACATGAAACATGATAAAAAAAGTAAGCCTTTAAATGTGGTGAAGTGTTGTAACAGTTTTGTATCTGGGGTTCCTAACCATCTGCTGCATGTTTTGTGAATTTCAGTCTGACTTCATAAACACTTGTAGGCCAGAAGTGCAGTAAGGAACTGAGAGTGCATGCTCTAAATCCATGTAGATGACATATTGTTAACAAGGCACTGGTTTGTTGATAAGTGGTTTCTGGTTCCTTTATCCCTCCGTCTCATTCTACTACTTTTTGAGCCAATCTATTTAAGAAAGATGTTGTCTGTTCCACTTGGTAGTTACATTTCAGAGATTTAGTGGGTTACTCAATAAGCTGCCAGAGGCCACTTAGCTGCCGTCCTGCTATTCACTTCAGCTCAGTACAGCTGATTTCAGCCGTACATCGGCTAAAATCAGCCGTACATTGGCTAAGCCGAAGTGCAGAAGGAGTTAGATTCAGCAGCTGTGTTCTTGGTACCGCTTTTAACAGCCAGTGATGGCTGTTAATGTACAAGTGATCTGGCATCTGTACAGCCTCCGGATTGTTTGTACCGTGCGGCAGCGCCCCCCTCCCCCCGCCATTGTCTTCCCTGGCCACCACTGTCCCTGTGCGGCGCCCGGGAGCAGCTTGGCGGGTATCCCTGCGAGGATCGGAGAGAGATTCAGCGGCTTCCAGCCCCTGATCTCTCCTCCGATCACTGGACCCGGAAGTGATGTCTATTACATCGCTTCCGGTGTCACTGTACACAGTCTCCAGCTCTTAGAGCCAGGAGATGAGGCTGGGGAAGTAGATTTCTGCTTCCTCAGCTTCTTTGGGGTCCCTAGGTGATATTAGGGGCTTGAAAGACCCCTGATGTCTCCATAAAGAGGACCTGTCACACCTTATCTGCTATTACATAGGGGGCTTTTTAGCCCCTTATGTAATAGCAATAGGGTTAGTGTAAATAAAAATAAAGTGTTTAAAAGTTATAAAAATTAAAGTAACATAAAATAAAACTAAGAAAAATGTTGGAAAAAAATTGTTTAAGTCCCCCGCCCCCCACGTGCACGCACATACACTCGTAAACACGCGCCTACGTGCAAAAACGACAAGTGCGCTACATATGTTACATATTGCTGCGAACATTGGAGTGAGAGCAATAATTCTAAGGCCATCAATCACTGTTAGCACTAAACTGATGAATGGTAAAAGCGTTTAAAATGTCCCCTATGGGAAATTTGGGGTATTTACTTTTTTTGCAGCTTCACGGGCGAACACAATTTTAAGGCTTGACATGTTTGGTATCTATTTACCCGGCATGATCCCTGTCTTTCATATTTTACCAAAAAAATGGGTATTATATTATGTTTACTACATTTTAATTTAGTAACATTTTTTATTGGTTTGATAAACATTTGCGCAAAAACCATGCGATGTAAAAAATTGCAACTAGCATTTTTTTTATTCTACAGGGCTTCTGCTTTCAGAAAATATCATTGTTTGGGGGTTTGAAGCTGTTTTCTAGCCAAAAATGTATATTTTATCATGTGTGCACAAATAGTAAGAAAATGCCACGGACAGAAAAAGAAAAAAATTAAAAAGTCTGCTCGTGGCAAACTCCCACCGCAGAATGCCGGCAGAATATAAACAATTCCCTCTAGCTTCGCCCCAACTGTTTACATGTAATGACAGCCCGGTGTCCTCCAGATCCCCCATTACGGCTGGCTCCGCCCAACTGTTTACATGTAATGACAGCCCAGCGTCCTCCAGATCCCCCATTACGGCTGGCTCCGCCCCGCTAGCTGTTTTCTTTCGCGGGGAGATCTGTCAGCTTCGGCTGACCTTCTCCCCACTTCGCTTGTCACTATGGCACAGCCGAGCTGAAGCATACGCGTCCGGCTCAGCTGAGCCGCTCGGCTGCTGTATGGGCTATTGTTAATAGACTGAACCGAAGGGCTCAGGCGGCCGAAGCGAGCCAAAGGATCAGCTGAAGCTACCGCTGGATCCTTCGGCTCTTTTGTGAATAACCCTCTTAGTTGCTACTTTATTTCCATTTATGCGGTATCCTGCTGTATTGGGAAAGGAACTGTATTTCACTAAAACTGCTTAAATTATGAGTCTCCATGCCTTAAATATAATTCTGATTTAAAACTTTAGCAAAGTAGTCAACGCTCTTCTAATGTGTGTTTGCTAATAATCTGGGTTAACACTTCTATTTCTTTAAGAACCTTTGTATCTGTTGGCACGCGTTGGTACATGAACAGACGTGATTTTTAAAAAAAAACATGGACTTTTGTGAAAGAAACAACGTTTTACCTCCTACATGTCTCAGAAAACATTTAAAGAAGTTTAATTTCTGATAGTCACTTCTAAGCATACCCCATCTAAACAGGTATAAAGAAGAGAAAAACCTCATTCTCCCATGTGCTTAGTATATGCATTTGGTTCTTTGGTATGTGTAAGGTATGTTATAAGTTAGTGTAATAAAGTGGACAGAGTAGTTAAAGACATAAAAGTTTCTGGATTGTCAGGTGATGGGATGTTCTTTTATTAGAAGGGAATTGTGCGGACTTGATCATTTAAGGTATATTGTGATAAAGTGGTTTTATTATCTTAAAATATATACTGAGAAAGGTATGTGGGGCTGCCATTTCTTCCCACCTTTATACAATAGTATTACTTTATTAATACTATTTTCCTGGCTGTTTCTAACCTCAATTCTTTCTTAGTGACCCAGACATTATTTGAAGTACCCATCTCTGCTCTGGATACTTCCAGGAAATGATAAAGCTTTACCTGATTAGACTAACTAATCAGACTGACCATTTTTTTTTGTTTGTCTGTCAGTCAATTTGGATGAACACAATGGCCAAGCAACTGATAGTCTCAACAGAAGAGATTATATTAGCTCCCTGCATATTTCAAAAAAAATGCACCGGAACACTTCAAAAACACATCACAAATGCGTCAAAATGCAGCGGTCTGGACTGGTCTAGACATGGTGTGACAGGACCCTAAAACATTGTGATCATACCTAAAATATGCTTTACCTATAAAAGTGAAATATTTAATTTAATATTGGGCTTATTAAAAGAATTCAAATTTATTCAGTTCTCAATGCTTGTCGGTTAGAAAGCTGACATCTGTACAAAAAATAAATTATTTAAATTGGAGTTAATCAGGCATTTTAAATTGCTCTCACATCACTTAGATATTCTTTGGAACTTAAATGTAGCCTGCTGCAAACTTTATATATTTTTTTGTATATTACTTTGCCCATAAAAGTCTAAGGTCCTAAGAAAAGACCACACCCAAGACCTATATTTCAGATAGTTTTGCACATGTACATGGCACTTAAAAGGAGGAGTTCTCGGAAGACCATTAATGATGAAAATTAAAGTGGTTGAATATGCTGACAGCATGCATGGGAAATAAAAATATGTAATCACATAATTTTAGTGACATTTCTGAGCAAAATCCGTTTCTCATATGGGTCAGTAAAAACATTTGTTTTGAACAAATTGGCCAGATTTGCAGCATTAAAACTGGCCTGATGACAAGAAGCTTTTAGCATGAAATACACATGTGGTCATAGAAACATGGTAGTTGCTGACTTGTTTTTAAAGGTGCAGGCTAAAAGCCAAGGGCCTTAGACCTTCAAACCCAAATCATCATCATCCGCCTTCATATTTCTATCCTTACAGTTTACTTTCAAGCATTACTGCTGTGCTGACCATCTGTCTTTAACACGTTGAATCTCTATATAAAACTTTTTTTTTGTATTGGGACAAGTAGATTGTCATGAAGGACAAGTAGATTTGACCCCTGCTTTAGCCCTTGGACAAGTAGTTTTTTCTAAAATTTCCACACCCCTGTCAGTATAGTTGGTTAATGTACTGCCATCCTTGTAGTCATTTTGGCTATTGCACCATTGTTTACTGTGTTCTCTCCCCTTGTGTGTTATGTACTTCCCTTCTTTACATTGTCTTTTATGGTAAAATGCCTGCTTGTATCATGGCCACATGTAATAAGCTCGCATGGGGGAAAAAATTTACATCTTTGGCCTGAAAATACTGTCTGTTCAATCATCTGCTGTATCCCATTGTCTGCTGTAACCTGCTGCATTCTATAAAGAGCTTCATGGATGAGTTTTTGGTGAGTTCAGCTATCTGATAAAGACTGTGCGGTGATTGTATCTGCTTATAATGGCCAGATGTAGAGGTCTCAGCAAGGGCAAAAATCACTAATACAATGGTTGGAGTCAGAATACCTCCCCCAACTCAAATGTTGCAGCCGTCACCATTACCCAGTGACCTCCTCCCAGGATGCAATGCTTTGGCCTAAGCGGCTAATAATCAGGCTTGTACATTGTCACCTAATGAGAAATAAAATGTTATCCAGCCTATATAAGCTGTGATGCTAAACACTAAACAACTTGGAGCTTACGCAGGATTTGGTTGTCATAGCAGTGGAGTGGTGTTAATGAGGGAATAGGCAAAGTCTTTTCAAGGCTATGCAAAGCCAGCAAGCTGGATGCTTATAACATTGAGCTCTAATGTGAAATTCCATTATCTTTATAAAGTGACCACTCTACTATACTGCTGCACAGGGGAGTCATAATATCAGAATTTTAACTTTATGTCTAAACATTCAGAATTTGCACTGTAGCATTTATCATTTATATTTATTGAGTTTAATACTTCATGAAAAACCTGTATGATTGTGCACAGACTCCATACACTCTCTAGTATTGTAGCACTGTATATAATAAAATCACAACTGACAACTTGTTGTGCCATTATTGCCCATTAAGTGATGTATCCCCACATCAATTTATTTATTAGTGCATTTACTGAAATTTTAAAAATGAAATGTTACTGCCATAACTCACTGCTAAAGCTTGAGAAAGTGGTGTTTCTTGATTTGTTTTTATGTATGAGCTCTACCGGATTGAATTACCAAGGATTCCCATATACCTTAGAGGGTAGCCAGATGTCCCGGCACTCACTATGGTCAGGGCACATGATCTTCAGGGTAAGCTTTAAAGTAATATACTCAAACTTTTTTCAGAAATGAATTCAGATCAAACAAATATACATTCCCTAGCAAAATATTTATTTACATTTTTGCCCAAGCACCTACAGTTGTCATATTCTGAACAGTTGCCTCCAGCTCTCTCAGCTCAGCTTCCCCAAACTTCCTGTCCAGTACAAGATCATAAGGGACAGAGCAGCCTCCAGCAGCTGTTCACCCACTAGCTTGGAGAAGGGAGATGAAATGAAGGGGGAGAGAGGAGGGGAGCAGAAGAATGGGTTGCCTTGCTGTGCCTGTGTGTTTGTGGAGACACACTAGCTTACTAGAACACACAAGGGTGGTTCCATAGGACCCTTCAAGTAAGGGAATCAGCGAAAAACAGAATATCAGGGCCAGTGCTCAGCAGACAAGCTAATTCTGCAGGGAACTAAAACTTTTAAACATCAAGGAGCAGTATCCAATTTAAAGGATTTAATCAGCATTTGAAATAACTTTAAAATATTTTGGGTTTAATATCACTTTAAACAATTTGCAAGGTTGTGTGAATGTAGATGGATGACATTAAGATCAGAAAGAGATAGCAATGCTAGAGCTCTTTCATTAGGAGAGAACAATAGCAGTCATTACAGGTTTTCCAACCTGTCTAAAATGCTGGTTTTCCTAGACGGTGTCCAACAGTATTTGTAGGACATAGACATAGAGACTCTCTCCCAGTGCACCTAAAAATGGCCAAGTTAGGTGTATGTAATTTCATGTCTACAGATAGACCACAGATGCATTAAAATCCAATGTTATGTTCTTTCCAACCTGTAACACTTTTCTTGTGCATTCTATATGTTCTCAGTTTATTTATTTATTTTTGTACAATTTCTCATGCTTTTTCTTGTCCATCGGGTTACTTTTATTTAACGTTACTTGTTTTTCTGGGTGATCAGATCAGCACAGATTATCTTTACACAGATACAGAAAATAGCCATTGGGATCATCCTGACCTGACTGTATAAGGTATGAATTGCCAGCCATGCCTAGCTCAGGGCTCAGAACAAAAGCAGAGCTTTTAGAATTCAACCTTGTACACATAACTCCTGAAACTGAGAAATTGTTAGATACAGAATAATATGATAGATTAAAATGATAACATTCTACAGTGATCTTTAAGGTATTTAGCAAGGAATGCTAGAGCAAATTCAAGGACCAGTACCTTGTAGATGAAGGACAAGTAAAAAGGAAAATGCACTGAGACTTATTTTCAAATATATTTTTTAGTATAGTGTACAATGTAGGGGGAATCATTTTTACAAATCAAAAAGTAAAGCCAAGCATCTCTTCATAGGGATTTAGACATGTAGGAGCGTCTGATGCACTTAAAGCTAAAACCCAGCCACATACAAAAACAAAATTTGTTACAGTCTTATAATGCTTTAACAATGTTAAGGTAAAATTAGAAACGTCAAACGTTTTTTACTAATGAATCCAGATGAAATATATATATATATACATTGCCCAGAAAAGTATTTCTTTACATTTTTGCTGAAGCACTTACACTCATTATGTTTATGAACAGATGGCTCCAACTCGGCTCCACATCCCTGAATTTCCTATCCAGTACATAAATACACGGGAGAGAGCAGTCTCCAACAGCTGTCCATCTACTAGCTTGGATAAGGGAAAAAGGGGAGAGCAGTTAGCAGGGGAGTGTCATGCTTTGCTGTGTACATCGGCTTGCTTTGCCTGGCTTCAGTTTGGCTGAGCCCAAGTGCAGAAGGAGTTTGACTCAGCCGATCCAACATCTGGATCGGCTGAGCTGAACCTCCTGCAGGCTACTCGCTGCCGTTCGGCCTATTCTCACAGGGGCCGAGTGGCAGTGAGTGAATAGCCGAGCAGCATTTGGCTCAGCTATTCTGCTCGGTACCTCTGTGGTAAAACAGTGTAAAAGTTGAAAAGAAAAAAAAACATTTACAAATGTAAATAAAAGATCAATGTACAAAAATAAACAATTCCAAAAAAAGAACACAATTAAAGATTATTTAAAACAAATAAAAATAAAGATCATTGAAAAAATAAATTGAAAAAAGAAAGAAACAATTGGGTCGAGCTAGCAGTGACAACTAGCTCCGCCCAAATGTCTCCTATTGGTCCTAGCAGGTCCAATAGGAGACCAATGAATAACAACTGGGCAGAGCCGGCCGTGGCCGGCTCCACCAAGTTGTAATTGTTTAATGACAGTTTAGCGCGTCCCAGGTCATTGCAGCTGGGCGCAGCCAGCCGTGAGATCACGGCTGGCTCCGCCCAGCTGTCAGTTGCGAGGCTTTTGGTCGACCGCTCGCCCCCCGCTTCGGGTTTCACTTCAACTCAGTCGAGTCAAAGCATATGCCTTCGGCTCAGCTGAGCCGCTGGCCCCGCCTCGGGTTTCACTTTGGCTCAGTCGAGCTGAAGCATATGCCTTCGGCTCGGCTAGCTTTGGGAGCTGTACGGGCTATAGTGAATAGCCCGTACAGCAGCCCTTTGGTTCTACTGAACCGAAGGGCTCCGGCGGCCGAAGCTAGCTGAAGGATCAGCCGTAGCTACGGCTGATTCTTCGGCTAGCTTTCTGAATAACCCTCTAAATGTTTTAGTTATGAATGGGAAGTCTCTGTATAGAGTGCTTTTCCATCCATTCAGCGCTGAGGCTGCAGAAAAAGAGATTGAGGACTCTGTGTCCTCAATTTCTTTTTCTATTTGAAAAAGGAAATGTCAGGGTCTATTTGGATAGACCCCTGATATTTCACCAAACCACCCCCCCCCCCCAAACAGTAAAACAAATAATAATTACAAACCCACACACACACACACACATTATACACGTGCAACAGTGTACACCATATTGTGGTGTATGACATGCACACATATATGGTTTGGGGAATCTTGGGAAAAAATAATTTCTCAGTTCGCGCGGTTAGGGTCTGGAACTCGTTGCCACAAGCAGTGATTTCAGCTAATAGTGTGGAATCGTTCAAGAAGCTTTTGGACGATTTCCTGAGAAACGGTAATATACAGGGGTACAAGTACTCCTAAAAACGAGATGACTCGGTGTAAAATTCTGTTCAATTTCCCTGCCCTGGAGCCACAGATGCAGCATATACTCTGGTACTTGTGTAAACACATGCGTGCATATGGAAATATATGGGCATACAGACAATCTATATCAAGGGTTGTACATTTGTTTGCATGCACGTGCTTATGGAATACCAGTGTATACTCACGTACAACCACTGATTTGTGTGGGTGGCTGTACACAAGCAGGGGAATATGCTGGAATTTTACATTGTATGGCCCCATTCACCCATGCACACGAGTACTTAGTGTGCTGCTTTTCCTACACTGTCCAGTTAGCAAACTGTAGGCAGGGAAGTTACATTGTATACCTTACTTATAACAGAGAATGTAGGGTTTCCTGGCTGGACTTGGTATGAAGCATACAAAAGCTTCCAATGGTATATTTATTGGACCAAAGGGAACGAATCAGAGAAGTTCTTTGTTAGGGTTTACATACACTTTAAATAATGACTTTCCTTTGAGAACTATGGAGGCTTCCATTTTTGACATCTCAATATGACATTGCTAGTTGGCTGACAATCATGCTAACCATCTGGTTTCAAAAGCTTGTGTCCCTAACCCATAAAAATATGCAGATCATAAGCTCTAAGTTAAAGTGACATTAAAGTCAAAAAAATGTTTCCCTCCCCCCAATGTTAATTAAAGCACTTACCTTTAATGATGTCTCTTAATCCTATCTTCTTTCCTGATGTTTTTATCTGTCCCTCCAGCGCTGCTGCGGGTCTCCGATCCAGCGCTGACTCCTCTGTCCTTGCTGGCACTTCCTGTCCCACGGTGTCTGCATGCGTGTGCACGCGTCCATATCCTTATCTTGTGTCTCTCCTCGTCTCCCGGCCCAAAATGTGAACTGTGCATGTGGCCGCCCGAGAATCTTCACATTTTCGGACGGGAGCGCGAGGTAAGTTTTTTTTTTTTGTGCACGTTTTGCATATATCTTCTGCTTGCTAGCAGTAGATTTATGCAAAAAACCCAGAGGGTTTAATAACCATTTAACTCTTACTTAAATTATTTGCATTCTTGTTCAAGGTCAGTGATTCAGTAAGTACTGAAGTCAGAAGATAAGCCAGACAACTAGCATTTTTAAAAGAACACCAATATAGGTCGGGATCAACATATTACATGGATACCAGCCCCTGTGCCACACTTTTTCAGTAAAAAATTGAAAACAAAAATTGGATTGGTAGATCTGAAACAGGAAAACATGACTGCAGGAACAGGTCCAGTGAGCTGCCAAAAAAACAGATTTTAAGAAGTTTGTTCAGGACTTCCGGTTCCGGCGCCTGATGTAGCGGACGCAGAGAAAAGAGCTCCCGCACGGCCAGGACTATATCTTTTATAAACTCATACCCCAGCAAGCCGAAATACCTTGCAAACCTTTCCGGTTCTTGCCTTCCAACCGGCCGATTCCCATGGATAAATTCCTGTTCCACAGCGGCTGAGTCTCGACCGACCGCGTTTCAAGACTTTTATTGACGACTGGAACTCGAGCCGGCCCCATCCTACATCCTAAAAAGTTGCTCCATACACAATCACGGGGAGGGGATCGGGTTGACTGGACATGGAATCCCGGCACGCCCACCCCATCCTTGTGCGTCCTGTACTGCTCCCATGATCATCTAATATTTGATTTTTATATACTCTGTATGCAAGTATCATCTAGGTGTAATGTGCTGGTAATGCTTCATAGGGCCTTTAAGAGGTTAGAAATCAACACTGTACGTATAACCTTCCATGTGTCCCGATGTCTCCCGATATCCGTGTGATCTCCTGGAATGTTAATGGCCTACGCTCCCCTGCCAAGCGTATGATGATACTTCACCATCTCCAGAAACTTAAACCTGACGTAGTCCTTTTGCAGGAGACACATCTCACTCAATCAGACGTCGACAGGCTACGGAAGCTATGGGTAGGTGAAGTGGTGAGCTCCCCGGCGGTGGGAAGGAAAGCTGGGGTGGCAATTTTATTCCACAAATCGCTTGATTATACTATAACACATATAGATAAAGACACGGAGGGTCGTAAACTGTTGGTGAAAACCAATATCCATAACAAAACCTTCTCACTCTATAACTGTTATTTCCCGAATTCACCTACAGCTGCATACTTCCAGGAGATCACCACATGGATTCTTCGGGACGCCAACCCTCACAAACTCCTAGGGGGAGATTTTAACTCTGTCATGGTTGCCTCTGAGGACAGATCGGGAGGGGCAGGTAAAATGTCTACGTCGCCTCCCCCTATGCCCACATACCTTTCTCAAATGTCTGAGACAATCAATCTCATAGATGTGTGGAGAGTTCGAAACCCCCTGGAGAGGGAATACACTCACTTCTCAAACATGCACAAGTCTTTTGCTAGAATAGACTACTTTTTGGCGTCGGACACTGTGGACGCATTAGTAGGTGATGCGACTCTAAGACCTATAGCCATTTCGGACCATGCCCCTATCATGCTTCAGCTGCATACCTCGATGCCAAAGGGGGATGCCTTTCTGTGGCGTTTCCCCTCTCATCTGTACAGTGACACCTCTTTTAAGTCCATGCTGTCCGACGCCTGGCAGGATTACCAAACGTTTAATTCTAGTCATTCCGACAACCCTAATCTTCATTGGGAGGCAGCTAAAACAGTCCTTAGAGGAAACGTTATGTCATACGTTGGAGCCAAAAAAAGACATGCTAAAACTCAATTCCTTGAAGCTAGCTCCTCCCTTCGTCAAGCCCAGCTGGATTACTCGACACACCCCTCAGTGGAAAAAAGTGACACTTGGAAGAAGGCCAAACATAACTTTGAATGGTGGTCTGCTCAACAGCAGAGCCTATACCAGTCACACTCCAAGTTATACTTCCACAAATTTTGGAATAAGTCGGGCAAACTGATGGCCAACTTGACAAGGCCACGTTTCCTCAAGGCCCACATACCTAAACCGTCTAGGGAAACGACATACCTTGATCACTGCCCGAAATGTAAACTCCAGGCTGCCTCCATGTTCCACTGCCTATGGGAATGTCCCCAGATTCAAATATTTTGGGCAGAAGTCGCCAATTTCACCACCTCTGTGATCCACCAAAGGATTCGACCAGAGGCCCTCTTATTCTTATTTAACTATTGGGATACAGACATCTACAATCGCAGTCATTTCAACCGTGCAGCCACATAGTGGGCGAGTATATCTTTACTTGTTGCAAGACGTTGCATTCTTCGGGAGTGGCTGCTGCCTACCCCCCCCCAATATGAAAGTATTTAGAGCCGACCTACTAAACCTATTTCATATGGAACGGCTAGACGCGGCCACAAACATACATAATGAGAAAGGGGTGGCCTCGTTTTACACCAGATGGATGCCCTACATGTCCTCGATCTTCTCCCCCGAGGAGAGGGAGAACCTACTCTCCCCCTTCCAATTCTCATCATGTAGACTATTAGACAATCTACAAAGAGGATGTCCGTTAGCGGGGACACCAAACATGGTGCAAGATGACGGGGACCATTCTCTGCCGTACCAACTCCCTTCGACCTGAAGACTTCACTGCCTTCCCTCTCTTGACTAGCGATAAGTAGCTGGGTCACTGGAATATTAATACATAGGGAGGCGACCACACCCCCACATACACCCTTCTCGCTCCCGACGGCCGTGCTCATATGACCCCTCCCACCCGAGACCTTTACCATTTTATGGAGTTAACGATTTGATTGTTATGACTGTTATGGTTGCGCTATATTTCAGTTGATCTATGCAAGGTTGCAACTGATTGTGATTTTCCATCGTCAACATGAGCCCCATATGGGGTTCTCCATGACTTATGTACGCCATTTTGTATACGACACGTTACGTTATGGCAAAGAGATACTGTATCCATGTTCTGGTGTATTGTTGTACTGCTGTACTTTTCCTCGAAAACAATAAAAAATGTTTTGCAAAAAAAAAAAAAAAGTTTGTTCAATATTTTATATAAAAAATAAATAATTGTTATATTGGTGAATTCAAGAAAGGTTAACAAATATGTCTGTGTCCTTGTTCCCATTTAAGACTAATTCCTCCCTTCCTGTCCCAGTGACCACTGTCACCAGATTACAAAAATTAATAATACTCTACAGCAAGATAGGCAAACTCCTGCTCTCTAGCTTTAGTAAAACTGTGAATCCAATCATGCCTCTGCTTTAGGGGTCATGCCTGTGGCTGTCAGTCTTGCAATACCTCATGGGACTTGTAGTTGCACCACAGCTGTAGGGCCGGAGTTTGCCTACAGCATATTTCAAGTCACAATGAAAAAAAAATTGTTTTGTCCTTAGTTACTCATTTAATTGTGCAAACACTTTGTGACCAAAGGTTACCTATGTCCTGCTACCCAGACCGAATTTAGCAGTGTCAGCCAATTTGCATGTCAAAATACACACACACACACACACATTTTTATATAAATTTTTTATTAATACTTTTATATACTGTAACTGACCAATTGTCAGTTGGGAGTTGAGCTGTCAGTGACACACTGGATTGACGGCCACCAGCTGTCAGCTAGTGGCTCCTAAAAGGAGGATGTTTATTGATGTATCTTCAACACTGGCCAATATGAAGATTGCATGTAGGAAGGGGTAACGTGTTGAAAATCAGCCCTTTTGGTAACGTGTTGAAAATCAGGCCTTTCCACAGTCAGGGATATTGTGTAGCTAGAGCAGCTATTCTAAATATTAACCAGTTATGGAGGCAGTTATGACGGATGGATGGATAAATGCTGTCAGAAAGTGTAAAAAATGGTCTTGTCATTTTTAATATTGGTGTATTTTCATCAGTAGGGTGGAAACCTATTGACTTTATGCTACAGCTTATGGCTAATGAGAACAATCGGATGCGATTTCCATGTCTATCAATGGACATAAGTTACATCTGTGTCACTCGTCAGGTAATATATGGACAGGTAACACATATGGAGGCAGCTGAATAAAGATGAAGGTAGGAGGGTGGGTTGTTCTTTCTTCTGCTCCTGTTCAAATACAGCATTAACACAGTGCAGGAAATCCATTCGGCCGTCTGAGCCCTTTGGTTCAGTAGAACCGAAGGGCTGCAGTACGGGCTATTCACAATAGCCTGTACATCTCCCGAAGTTGGCCGAGCGGCTCAGTCGAGCCAAAGGCATATGTTTGTCTCGAGTGAGCTGAGGAGAAAGACGAAGCTGGCCGAACGGCCTGCTACTGACAGCTGGGTGGATCCAGCCGTCATCTCACGGCTAGCTCCGGCAACTTGCAGAGACAGATCAGCGTCCTCTAGTTACCACGTAACCAGGGACGCTGATCTGTCATTACACTGAGAACCCGGCAGAGCCGCCGTAATATGGAGCTGCTAGCTCCACTAAATCGTTTTCTATTTCTTTCTACCTTTTTAAACTGTTTTTCTATTCTGCTCGGTACCACAGAGGTTCGGCTCACTTCACTTTGAGTCGGTTATTCACTCGGCTGCCTACGGCAGCTTTGTAATTAACCCTCTGAGATTGTGGATGCCTACAAATGTTTACTGCGGCAGTGACTCCTATCTACTCAGAATGAGAAGTTGCCCCTGGTTCATTTCTCCAATTATATCTACTGGCCAAAGTTAGCTGGAATGTGGTTCATGACTCCAATTATTGCCAGGCTGTTGTAGATGTCAGGACATTTTAATCATTCATTGGATAGGTTACATTTTTAGTACTTGTCATAGGTCAGAGCATTTTGTATCATTGTTTGTGATGAGTTACACACCCTTCTATCATCTAACTTTTGCCAATTAGCACAATCATGTTTTACTCTGTGCCCTATTCACCTCTGGTTCCCCATATGTAAAAAAGTATATGTACAAGCAGGTACTCTACATTTATTTTACGCTATAGCATTTCTGAAGGTATTACATTTATGATACTGACAGACACATATTTTTTTAGCTATTTAACTGTGTCTTCTTTATGCAAGTTTTACTGTTTTCCTAAATCTCATCTGTATACTAATTATAAATCACCGTTGTTCAGAGGAGATAAAAAGACAATTTGGAACAAGTTGAATGATGGAAACATAATGAATTTCTGCAACGTGTTAAATAGATTACAATTATGATTTTACAACCATTATTGTTGTTGTTATACTTACATCCAGATTTAAAAAGAACTTACTGTATATATTTTAAGGAAACGTCATGAATGAAACAGAGAGGCCACCATTAATCCCTGTTGACTTTACCTTCAGAAAACATTAGTTGCCTGGTTGCCATATTGGCCTACCTTGCTTTAATATGTCAAGTCACTGGCTGACAGTTGGTATGCTGATAGGAACTTTGAATTTTCTGGTGCACCCTCATGTTCTGGTTTTGTGACTTATTAAGGTTTACTTATAGGCAAAATTAAACATCAGAAATATGTTGCATGCCATTAGCATTAACACGAGTTCTGGATTTTCGTTGCCCCTTCCCCCCGTAACAAAGTTTTATTACTTGTTGATCCTGACAGAGGATCCATTTTTTTAACTTCCTGTAATAAGGTGTCAACACTGTTTGTTCTGTAGTGGAATCACACAGCAGTGTTGTCAGAAATGATTAATCAGTTCACAAAATGAATGAAGTGGAGCTCCACTTAAAAAAAAAAATTCTATTTCGCAGTTGAAGAAATATTTTACACCTTTTGCTTGTGCTGGTCAGTACAAGTGCAGAAACAGCACTCAGGCCGGGTTAACACCATAACTGTGCATTTCAGAGCAATCAGCCCCTGGAATGCACTGTATTGAATTCCGGCTGGCTTCCTGCAGGAGGGGGCATGGTGGTGCGTTGAAGTCAATGGCACCACAGCCACGCTCCCCCTCCCGCCCCTGAATGCAGGAAGCCGTCTGGAATGCGATACAGTGCGTTCCAGAGGCTGACCAATCTGGCATGCGCTGTTTATGGTGTGAAACGGCCCTCAAACATTTTTTGTTCTGTTGTTGTAAACAACCTTGAACAGAAAAGGTCAAAAACACCATATGTAGTGTCTGGTGGTAGCACAAAGTGGTCTATTTTTCAATGTTTTCACTCAAAATTTGCACATCTGTTAGCCAAGATTCACTTTTTTATAATAGGAGGTTTAATTAGAAAAGTGGGTGATTCTTGGGTAAAAAAAAAGTGACAATAGACCCCTAAATGCATAAGCATATTAAGCAAAGTTTCAGGGCCCATTCCCTGAACTGCACCAAAACCGCATCACATTGCATGTACACGTGTTGAAATGTGAAAAATAGCAGCATACTCTTTTTTTTAAATGCAACCATTGGTGTGAACTACACCATTAAAAAACACAATTTTTTTTGTATATGCATTTTTAATGTTACAAAATGCATCGGGCAAGAATGAGCCCCCAGTGGAATGTTTTTGTGAGATGGAAGGACAATTACTTACTTAATGTCTTGAGATCTCTATGGTACAAGGCTATAGGGATGGTTCCTGGATGGACAATATATCTTCTCGTTTGAATTATGGCAATTAGGGAAATACAATTTGACCTGAGATACCTTGAGTTAGTGAGACACTTATTGGATTTGTGCTGAAGAAAAGGCATTATTTTTGATATTCTGCTGGAAGCATTATTTTGTTTGCATGCACATAATATGAAAGTGTGTGTGCAGTGTTTATACTTACTTTGCCTGGAACTGCATGCATTCGAGTTAAATGCATAGCAATATATGCATAAATAATATGTGTGAAGTTGTATACAACACAACAGTATTTTGGGAATGAATCTATATGCTAGGTGTATGGCAACAGAGATGGGGGCTGCAAACATGTCACATGCCAAACAGGAACGCATAATATTGTGCTCAGTTTTCTGAACAGAAAAGCTGCTACATCTACCATTATTGATGCACCTAAAAAAAGATGATTATTGATGATGGTGATGATGATAATTATTACTACTATAATCAGGAGTCATTTATATGCCACATTTAGTGACCATCATTAGGATATACCTTGTAATTTTTAAAATTAAATTGTATTGTTATAAAAAAAAATTATGAGTTTGAGAGTAAAGAATCAGAAGAATTTGTTTGGTTCCCTTATGTTTTACAGTATTAGGTAATAAATTAGATTTTGCAGATGCTGCAGTGCCGTCCGTCCGTTTTTTTACTACGGGCGGACGGCAAGAGGTTAAAGGTTTTATAAGGTCACTTACTGTATAAACTGGCAAAAAAATCCACTGGGACATTTTGTATTTCCTTGGTTCTCAACTGGTGGGTCGTGACCACGTGTTCAGTGGGTCATTGCATGCCTTCCACTTTTTTAGATGAGAGGCTCCTCTGCCTCCCCCTAGCACAGTACTGTCTGTTCTCACACCAAGCAGTCTTTAAAAATATGCTGCATGTTGCCGAGTGTCAGCTTGAGGTGGGATGGGGCAGTGGCCGTGTAGAAGCTCCATCCATACGTGCATTGCTTACAGCTCCCTCAAGTGTCCTATAGAGGTGCCTGAACCTGATTGACATCACATTCTTTCTCCCGGCACCTCTAAAGGGCGTGCAAGGGAGCTGTACAAGCAATGCACATATGGATGGAGCTCCGTCTCAGCACAGCAGCCCACACTGGACTCAAGGCTGAGGATCCACTCCAGTTCTTGTAAAGTAAGGAGACCGGGTGGACCTTAAAAAACAGAAACAAAGAAAACATTTTGAAGCGTGTTTGTGTGTGTGTGTGTGTGTGTGTGTGTGTGTGTGTGTGAGAGAGAGAATGTGTCTGTGGTTGTGTATGTATGTCAGTGATTGTGAGGGCCCATTCACACTAGTACAGTGCATTAATAACATAGTACTGTGTGATTACTGCACTGTACCACGCAATCACATCTACCTTGCATTCTGGTGTGGGAGGTGTGTTGCATTGCCATTCATTTGAATGGTACCCCAAACACATCTCCCACCCACAGTTTGTATGCCCACACTGGTACGTGTGGTACCCTAATGCCATGCTTTCCATTGCAGTGCAACTTGGGTCCCGACTTAATAACCAAGGACAAATGTGGGTCCTGAGGTTACACAGGTTGAGAACCACTGTTGTAGTTTATACTGCCCCAAAAAAGAATAATAATGCGAATTTCATTTTCCAACATCTATAGGCATAGTTAAAAACTAGTGAAGGTGTTTTTCATTGAACATTCATTGGTTGTGAATAAATCACTGTCATTTAAAGAACCAGACACATTCACCTGCAGTGAATGTTTGGCGGATGTCAGATGCACTGGTTGTGAATAAATCACTGTCATTTAAAGAACCAGAAACATTCACCTGCAGTGAATGTTTGGCGGATGTCAGATGCACTTCTTACTGAAAATGCCCCCAAGTATTCTCTTGCAAGTTTGTTTTTAGTAAGTATTTCTCTTCTCCAAAAGCAGATTAGGCTTCCTATAAATTTCAACAGCCTTGAAGCCAGCATGCAAGCAATGATGTGTAGTTAGTTAAAATTGTCTTTTCACTTTATTGGTTTTAGCTCCCTTCACTATGTCTGACACATCAGAGAGAATAAACTTATTAAGGTATATGCTGTGACATAGGTCCAGGGGCCCGCGCCCCTGCTGCACCCCCGGTTGTTACGCCACTGCATAGGACACATGTTCTACTGGTGTTTAGGGTGTTTGTTGCCATATTACTGCCAAGGGATAGAAAAATCCTTTATACTTAATGGCTGACCTATAACACAGTGCCTTAGAAAAAAATTCAATAAAATGGACACTGTATTTGTTTTCTACTAACTATTATAAAATAAGTGGGAACAACAAATGAAAACATAATCAAGACATATAACATGAATACAGGTGAGCAGGCTAGACATAAAAAAATCTGTCCATAATCTGGACAGTCTGCTGCAGGTAGGAGGAAGCATTTGCTCATTCTCCTCTCCCCCAGGGATCAGACTGCAACATTGCAACTTTGTAGAAAGTCACAAGGCTGCAGCAGAGGTGTGTCAGACTTTTTCGATGACAACTACTAACTTTACAGGCACCAGATTTACATGATTGTGTCATCTCTTGAGCTGGTAGCTCAGTCCAGGAAGTTTATGCCGACTTCCTGATTATGTCTGAGAAGATGGTACTGTCCTTCTGGAGAGAAAATAGAAAAAATACATTGTTAGGGGGGATACAGTCATCTTTGTTTGGGGAATTAATACTTTGAATTGTTACACTTTTATCTTACTTAGAATGCATATCTAATATCTGATTTTTTTTTTATTTGTTCCAGTATATTCAATAAAATAGTTAATATCTTTTTAATTCAGTTTTTTTAAATCAATAGTTAATGAGATTATATTCACATAGTATTGGCACAACTTTAGAACGTGAAAGAGGACAGACTGTTTTATTACAGAATTATGTCTCCCAAGTAGCAGATTTGATTATTTATGACAGTACTGTAAATGTTATTGCTTTTGTTTTCCACAGAGCGAATATTATAGAGCCACTAATGGAGCATTAAATTAATGAATATGCTGTTCCCCTTAGGTTTAATCACTGTTCAGTTTCATTAATGCCTTTAAAACCCATATTTTAATAATAACCTTTTTTTCTGCAGACAATGCCTGGAGTTTGGTTAATGTATTTATTATAAACACCATGAATATATTATTGTGCACATTGTATGTATTGTATATGGTCAATGACTGTCAAAGTTAGCATCGCTAAAGGGATTTTAACAAACTTTTTATTTAACAATCGAGCAGGTATTTTGTATACAAAATGGATAATCTTTTAAGTATTTTAAAGGACTATTTTGTAATTTCCAGAGCCCTTAGTTCTCTTTTCCTGATGTGTGATCATCCTTCCATTACAACAGTTTTGAGGTATAACCTTGTAGCAAAGTTTATATGTGGTATTTCAAGGACATGCAGCATACATGGTTATACTCAATAAATGTTAAAATATAGAGGAAGGTAATGGGAGGTCCTGAAATCCTGAATGTATACTAAAACTACAATGAGAGCCAATATACGTTTGAATTAAAGCAGAGCTATATTCTACCTTACTTATAGCTGCTAACATTCTGTGTGTGCGTCATTCAACACCTATCTCCCTGAAGTCATGGTGATGATATATAGAGAGTGTCAAGTTTTAAGGCTTTGTAAGGAAGACAACAAGCTGCTGGTTTTCCACAGATATTTTGTGGCATACTCGCCCTGAGTTCTATACCTGTCATATTCATGTATCTATGTAGTGACTATAGGGAAAAAAGGATGCTTACAGTGACATTAAACCCTCAGATTTTTTTACATAAACCAATACTGTAATGTGTGCCTTACTGTAATCCATGGTTGTTTCCCTTCTCTTTGCTGCTCTTCCTTTTAAATCCTCATGTCTTCTCATGCTCATGGGGAGAACTTCCCTTTTCAGCTATGGGCCTCTTCCTGTAGTGCTGGCTCAGGTTTCAAGCCTATACAAACCTATACACAGACACCGTGTATCCATTCCTGAGACAAGGCAGTCTGCTGCAAAACAAGTTCTGCAGAGCATGAGAACAGATACAGATTTAAAAGGAAGAGCAGCAAAGAGAAGGGAAACAACCATGGATTACAGTAAGGCACACATTACACTATTGTTTTATGTTAAAAAATCTGAGGGTTTAATGGCACGTTAAATTCAATTTCTACCTTTTGTAAGTTATTAGCATTTATTGTTTTAATGGAGAGGTGCAGTGATGATGTATATGTGTGCACATTTTCATGACTCACATTGCAGGCTTTCCTATTTTTTTATGAAGGTTTTATTAGGCCTGTCCACAGGAAACTCAGTCTGACACCAAGGTCGGATGTAAAGCAGGCTGTAAACAGCTGCCCCTCCCTGCTATTCATTGTAACACGATCACTAAACACTAGCTCTGCCTTTGCACACAATGCACTGTACTATGAATACTAATTAATAGAGGGTCGGGGGTGGAGAGGTCACTTGTAATATATACACATTGCTTGCAAACCACAGAGGCACATTTCCATAAGGATACGCAGAGGAAAGCTAACAAAAAAAGTAAGTTTCTGTGATCATACACAGCAACTGCATATTTTTTTTAAATACCTCAGCAAAGGTAGAAGTTGAAAGTTTTTTTTTTAATATGACTAATCAGAGGCTAACTGAAATAAAAGATTATGTTAGGGTTAAAGAAATACTTGTTTAATCTGCATAGAATGGAATGAAAGTTCACAGCTAGTTGATTAAAAGAAACTGTTATGGTTGAGCACCCTGACCTTCTGGGTACACTGACCACTTGTTTCCTCTTTCCCAATGTAGTTACACCCTTATCTTAGAAGACTTCAGTCATCAAACATTGATGGCTAATACACAGCTCAACAAGAAATGCAACAGATTTTGAGAATCAGTCAAAAGTAGTAAATAACGCTACTAACTATTAAAAAGTAGTAAAGAAGAGTGACTGCACACACTTCTGAGTGTCAAAGATTCTCATTATCACATGCATAGGATCTCCAATGCCATTGACAACAGACTGACCATGATTATGTTCTACAGAAAAGGAAACCAGATGTTATCTACACATATGCATTCATACAACACAAGAATCAAAAATAAGAAATATAATGGGACACAATCATAATATATTCCAGTAAGAAGAGGTGTTTGATTATCACCTGCTCTGTTTTTAAAAAGAGATCAATTAACTGTGCCTATCTCATATACATTTGAGATGGTTCTCAAAATAACTGACCTCTGTAAGCCATTCTGTATACAGTAGTATAAAAAAGCATGCTTGCATTAGCTAATCATGCACCGAGTAGATGCAGTCTGGTGTAATCCTCAGCTTGGAAGAACCACAAGGATTAGAAAATCTAACCTGGTTGGTCAGTTCTTCTAACAAATTCAGTCTACCAGGGAATGTCTGAAGAGTTGCAAAGTCCCTATTGACATATAGTGGTTTCCTGATCTGGGCTTAATTGGCTGCATCAGGCAACAATCATTTTATTTCTGAGGCCACCTGTGGAGAAGTAGGTCACCAAACTTAATTTATATTAGACTACACAAATGGTATTTACAGAATGTGTAACAATGTGTCTGTGGGGTATTTCTACTTTACTGTATAACGCACATTAGCACTCTGAAGTCATCCGTTTGTCACTAACAAATTAATGGACCATTTAGGTGAACGTCCCGTGAATCAGCAAGCTGCAGAGGATTACATTTAAAGACTATTTAATGGTTTTAGCAAATGTGTTGAACAAGGTCCATTTGTTCCTATGCAATTTGAAAATGTCATTTAAGGACGATAACAACTTTTCTTATCAGATTATGTACTTAAATAAGTTTTCATATTACTATTGAATATAGCTTCAGTACCTTTTACTATGTAAGATATAGAATATACATTAAAGGTTTATAGCAGCTGGGGAAATATAAGCAACAAGGACATTTCCACCTGTGAAGTGAAACTACTATCTGTTTGTGGTGAGTTATCATTTTGAATTCCCTGAAATGTTTTTGAATTTTTTTACTTACATATTTCATAATCAGATTTTTTTAGGTCTTAGCTTTAATTGAACAGTTTTCCCTTTTTTTCCCCCAAAATGACTGAGACAAAACAACATCCTACTGCTGCACCAAATAAAGCCCTCATGAAAACAATTATTGCTATGTTTGCAGATGACACCAAGTTATGTAGTGGAATGCCTTACAGGATGTCTACAACCTACAAGCAGATCTGAATGCACTGTGTGATTGGGCATCTATTTGGCAAATGAGGTTTAATGTTGAGAAATGTAAAGTTATGCACTTGGGGACTAAAAACATGCATGCATCATACACTCTAGGGGGAGTATGTTTGGGGGAGTCAATGATGGAGAAAGATCTGGGTGTACTGGTAGCCCATAGGCTCAATAATAGCATGCAATATCAAGCTGCAGTTTCTAAAGCAAGCAAAATAATTTCTTGTATTATACGGGGTATAGGCTCCAGAGATAGAGACATAATCCTGCCCCTGTACAAAGCATTAGTAAGACCTCATCTGGAATATGCAGTTCAGTTTTGGGCACCAGTTCACAAAAAGGATGTTGTGGAACTGGAGAGACAGTGCAGCTAAGGGCGACTAAACTCATAAGAGGCATGGGGGAGCTCAGCTATGAGGAAAGGTTAGCTGACCTGAATTTGTTCTCTCTGGAGCAGAGGAGATTAAGGGGAGGCATGATCACCATGTATAAATACATAAATGGTCCATATCGTGAGCTTGGTGCCAAATTATTCACTTTAAGGTCACTGCAAAGGACAAGGGGGCACTCTTTGCGTCTGGAGGAAAAGAGGTTTAACCTTTGCATACGGAAAGGATTCTTCACAGTTAGAGCTGTGAAAATGTGGAATAGACTCCCCCAGGAGCTAGTTCTAGCTAGCTCAGTTAATTGTTTTAAAAAAATAAATCTGGATGTATTCCTAAATGCACAGAATATTACTGGCTATTGAGTTCTTATAGGTATATTAAGCATCAGGGATTGTTGATCCAGGGAATATCCAATTGCCTTATGGGATCAGGAAGGAATTTTGTTCCCCCATTGGAGCAAATTGAACCATGCTTTATAGGAGTTTTTTGGATCAACAGCGGCTAGTTGTGGGCATAGCGTTCTGTTTTAGGCTTTTTTTTAATTTTTCATATCTCTATATTGGTCAGCCGGCTGTACAAGACTACAAATCTCAGCAATGCATTCTACAGCAATGCAGAATAATATAAAGATACATACTATGTGCTTCTCTGGGATGCTGGCCAGATATCTCCGGCAAAGGATCTCAGGTGGCTGCGCGGGGTCTCAGGAGGGCTGTGCAGGGTCTCAGGAGGCTGTGTGAGGTCTCAGGTGGCTGTGCAAAGTCTTAGGAGGCTGTGCTTGGGTCTCATGTGGCTGTGCAGGGTTTCATGTGGCTGTGCGGGGTTTCATGTGGCTGTGCGGGGTCTCATGTGGCTGTGCGGGGTCTCATGTGGCTGTGCGGGGTCTCATGTGGCTGTGCGGGATCTCAGGTGGGTTGCATAGGGTATATGGTGGGCTATGCGGGGACTATGGTGGGCTGTGCAGAGCCTTAGGTGGCTGTGCAGGGTCTCAGGTGGATTGTGCGGGATCTACGGTGGGCTGTGCAGGGTCTCTGGTAGGCTGCGCTGGGTCTCTGGTAGGCTTTACAGGGTCTCAGGAGGGCTGCACCGGGCTCATGGTGGGCTGTGCAGGGTCTCAGGTGGCTTTGTGGAGTCTTAGGTGGCTGTGCGAGGTTTTAGGTGGCTTGTGCGGGATATATGGTGGGCTGTGCATGGTCTATGGTGGGTTGTACAGTGTCTCAGTTGGGCTGTATGGGGTCTATGGCGGACTGTGCAGGTTCTCAGTTGGGCTGTGCAGGGTCAATGGTGGGTTGTGTTGGATCTCAGGTGGGCTGTGCAGGGCTCAGGTGGGGTGTACATGTTCTATGTCCTCTGCTGGGTCTCAGGTGAACTGTGTAGGGTTTATGGTGGGCTCTGCAGGGTCTCAGATGAGCTGTACAGAGTCTATGGTGGGCTGTATATGGTCTATGGTATGCTGTGCAGGGTCTAAGGTGGGATGTATGGGGTCAGAATATATATAATGTGTTGGGGGTTTTATGTAATTTTCAGGCCTAAAATGTGGATTATCATGTGTGCAACAAACACAGAAAATGCCTTGGCAGCAAAAGGGTTGAAGGATTTTTGCATTTCCAGTGTTGCTCTTTAGGCTTCACTAAAAGAACCTCTACCCACTGAATAATATTTATCCTTGGCAGTGTTGTTATTCTGCACTTAGGGTATAGCTAGTTTGAACAGGTCAAAAGCTGCTGTACTAAAAAATGCAAAGCTCTTGATAATCTAAAATTGATTGCACATTGCTGAGAACCTTAATTGATACCAGAATTAATCACCAACATGTAGTAAAACAAAGTATATACAATACAAAAGGTATACGTGTAGTGTTAATAGTGATAATCATGAAAAGGATCACTCTTTTTTTTCACGGCACGAGAGAGATTAGGAACACAATGTTTGATACACTGGACTGTACACTGGATTTTTTAATATATTTATATTGATCAATTAATTATCACAGTGATTTGAGATTTTGATTCATTTATCATAATATTTGATAGTATTATACACACTTTCTGCATGGGCACATTTAAACCATTGAGAAGAGGAAGAGGTATACGTGTATACAAAGGTATACACGTATACCTTTGTATTGTATATGCTTTAAATATTTATCCGTGTTGCACTCACAAAGACGGCCGCAAATATCAGCATCAATGCTAAAACCTAATGAAGGGACCCTGTGTGGCCCTGAAAGCGCTTGTTCGTGTGACAAGGAACTTCAATAAATTAAGCTTTTGCTATTCTACAAGGATTGGTGTGATGGTTACATTTCTACATCTTACATTCAAAACACAGAACCTCCCACAGAATCAAAACCCCCTGGTCACAATGTTTTCCACACACCTCACTTGTCCTTGTCTTAGCATCTCCCCCCTACCTACCCCTTAGCCCTTTATTCAATACACTGCTTCCCTGCCATCCATCTCAAGCTCCTGGTCACAAGGCCTCCCCTCAACCCCCACCCACACACACTTTGTAACTATGCCTCAATGCCACTCGCTCCCTCCAGATCAAACCTTCACTCTGATACCATCACCCCCACTGACAGTACCTCTCTACCACTCACACTACCACACCAGACCGCTAACTGTCCACAGTATCTTGCTCCCATCCACCTCACTTTCCCTTTCTGTTCCCAGACACAGCACATCCCTCCCAGCTCACTGTCCCTTCTCCACTGTTATAACCACCCTTCCGATTCTTCATAGCAAACAGTTTTCTGCTCCTCAAGTATCTTTTCTACCGCTTCTGTCCTCCATCATCTGCAGACTACACTTTGCTCCACTCTATAAATGTACCCATTCTAGAATAGGCATAATTTTGTTTTTAATATAAAACCTATCAATTTCCCATTGTTGCTGACCAACAAATATTGCATGCAATGAGTCTGTTTTGATACATTTTTGTTGTGATTTAATTTTCTGTTTGTAATAACAAGAGTATCTTCCTGCCAATCTTTATCATAAGACAACAAGTCTGTGTTTTAGTCAGCCTCCCATACACACACATACATTTTTTTTAAAGTATACATCATTTAAGTTGTTAATGGGAACAGTCAACTATTAAAATGAAATTATCATCATCACCTAGGAAGAAGTGGGGATGGCACTGAGAAATTATATTACAGGTGGGCAGTATCATAAACAAAAGTACTATTTATGTCAGTGGCATTTCTGCCCACAAAAAAAGTTGTGGACATAAGCAAAAGTAGCAGCAGCAAGCATTTAAATAGCAGCAGATGTGACTACAGTTCCCAAACGTTTTGCAAAATACCAGCAGTTGCTTTATCCCTGCCAAGCAGATGACACTGTTTACTGAATAGCTTGTTCATCTTTGATAACCTTATACTTAGATGTCTGCTGTTCATTTTTAATTGTACTCTTGTACGCCTCCTCGGAGGGCTATACTTGTATTGCATTTGTTGATGTGTTATATACCAATAAAAATTATTTGCTAAAAAAAAAAAGGACAACGTTGTACATAACACTCAAGCATGCACTCATTCATGCTATGGGCCCCATACATTCTACGGCAATAATAACCTCCTTGGTTTCCTGGGGGTGGTAGTTCGTTTGACAATTTTACACCTTTTTAGACTATAATCAACATCTTAAGGTTGCAGATTGTATTCACCATATTATTTAAAGTAATCAAAAGTCCATTTCTGAAGTTCGATAGATTTATCGTAGATGAACGATGTCAGTTTCAGGTTTTATACCAGCTGAAAACTCTCAGATACAATGTATCTAGTGAAGGAAGCAAGACTGCAATTTCCAGAAAATGAATGGGCTCAAGGCATGAGCTACATTTACATCGATCTAAGTGATATGTATTTGTTACAGTCCCAAGAGTATAAGTAATCCAGTGACACCCGTCACTATCAAGTGACTAAACGGGGAGACGTGCAGTACTATCCCTCAGTTTTCCTGTTGTACTCACAGTTGGTTGTCTCAAACCCTGTAGTTCCGCCGTAATTTTGAGGAAGCTTATCCTTTGTTGTTGTTCCCACGGTGCACCATGATTTTGAAGTAGTCAGGCGGTAGTTATGTGGTGTTCACTGACGTTCAAACAAGTATCTTCCCATCATCTTTCAATGGAACTTTTCATGGAGGTTGCCGTGCATGTGGGTCACACAGCTGACAAATCAAGCATACTCCGGCCGACGCATTTCGCCCCGCCTACCGGGGCTTCGTCTTTTCATGGAGGTTGCCCTGCAACCTCCATGATCTCTCTGATCTCTCTGTGACCGGCTCAGTGATACAGAACACAGCAGCGCTTGCCACTTACATTCCTCACATAACAGCCACTGTTCTCGGTGCTTAGGATGCTGGGAAGGAGTGTAGCTGTGGCTTCCCATCCAATCAGGAAGCCAGGTGGTTGGTCATTACTGCACACCTGCTGGAAGAGGTAAGGGGCAGTTGAAGAGATAGGAATCCGGGATGCCTCAGGTCTGTGTGTGTATGATTTAAATAGATATAGATATCTATATCTATAAATATCTATATATACACACACACACACACATATGTGTATCTATGTACTTTTAAGTGCACACCCTAATGCATTAGGCTGTGAATGCCTATGACTGGGGACATTTTTCATTAGACCCTGTCCAACTGGAGCTTACAATCTAATGTCTCCATAGCAGAGTCACATTACACAATTTTTGATAGAAACCATTGAGGGCAAGCATGTGACTGCAGTTTTGAAAAGAAAACAGATCACAAGTTCAGACAAACATAGGGTGCACTCTTTGTATAAGAACACAGGGCTTCAATACAGCAGGACATTAATGCTTTAACTACTGGGCTATCTTGTTATGATATTAAAACAAAGTGTCCCTACCATTTTCAACATTTTTACAGAGACGTCTCACAAACTGCTCTAGGTAGACACATATTACATGCTGCAATCCTATGTAACCTTTCCTTATGACAGTACCTGCACGCAACTTTGCCATTAGCCAGTCTGGGGATCAGCTCCTAGAGCTGCAGACACTGCAGTGTCCAGGATCATGTAGGACAGCCTGTGGGATGCGGACACTGTGGCCAAACAATGGCCAAAATCCTGGTACTATCCTGACACTGGGAAACTATGCCCTTATGTAGACCATTTAGTACATTGCTTTGTTTTCATGCTGCTACATGCTTGGGAATACCCGTTATGAACTATTGAGCCTATTTTATTATCAGTTGTCCTACCTGCTTACTGGGTCAGCATGTATTTCAAATGATGCTAATGCACCCTTGAAATAATCTTTTGTTTTTGCCACCTTGCCCACCATGCGTGAAGTCTTCTGCTGATGATTCTGGAATCTTTTTTTTTTGTCAATTGTGACTGATCCGTGTGTTCATGCTTTTCCATAATGCTAGCGTACCCTAGGAAAAATCTAATAAAATATTTCATTTTTTAAAATCATTGTGTTAACATAACATGTATCACCTGATAATGATTTCTAATGCCTATGGATGAAGCAGTCACTAGCCTAGCTCCAGCCTTATATTGGGAGAAACAGTATATGCTGGTTAATAAACATTCATCACAGTTAATCACAAGTGTATCCCAAACTTAATAGCTGGGTATTTCTAGCACTAATTGTACAAAGACCAGAAGATAACACATCCCTTCTTCCATCAATGCATGTGCAATGGTTCACTTTAGGCTATACTCAACACAACTTGAATGAGACAAGTGACTTTCATTGAACAAATCTTGAAAAAGGGTTCTACACCCAAAAGCTAGCTCATTGAGTATATTATATACGGTCTCCCATGTGATGTATTTTTAAAAGCAATAAAGAAGAAGATATGTAGAGGTGTATGTTTTTTGCAATGCAGGTCCTCTGTGCTCTTCCAAGATTTATGTCTGGCACTAACCATGGACATGTGAATTAATGTCTATATATACTCTGGCAAATGGACGTTTTTGTGTTCAGGGAGGTGTCACAAATGTAGTTTACCGGCTGCCTAAACTCTGGCATTTTCTAAGATAAGCTGGTGGTAGGTCTGTTTATCAGTATGCAGGGAGTTCAGCACTGGCCACACTCTTTACTCCCACCTGGGCTATAATTTCAGTTTTTTTCTGGGATGAGAAGGGTGGTGTATTAGAAAGAGAAACTACACGCAGGCTGTGCTGAAATAGTCTTCAGGTCTAACCTGACCCAAAATCTCGCATAACTAGCAAGAAGCATGAATGTTTTGCTGAATACTGGACTGTGCGGTTAGGGAAAACTCTTGCTTTGTGTTTGATGCAACAGTGATTAATAGAAAGAAGCCCTTAAACGCACATTGGCATCTGGACTACCTCTATGTAAGGGTGCCCATACACCTTACAATTTATCTGCAGATTTTTTGTGGTCAGATGGAAAAAGTGCAACAGATTGGCCCAGGTGGAGATTACTTCATCCACACAATTTAGTGTAGATGGAGGAATCTGTTGCACCTTTTCCATCTGACCACAGAAAATCTGCAGATAAATTGTAATGGCCAGCTTTAGATCCATCTGATTGGATGCAGGTGTTTTGAGAGCCAGCGGGGCCAACAAGCAAGATATTGAAGCTTGGCCCAGTGGGAGATTCCGCCATCCACACATTTTCGCATAGTTGGAGGAATCTGCTGCACTTTTTCCATCTGACCAAGGAAATGCAGAAACTCTATAGATGTATGGCTACGGCAACCCGCAGATGCTGCAGTGCCGTCCGTCCGTTTTTTTACTACGGGCGGACGGCAAGAGGTTAAGACTCATCATCAATGGAACTCTTCACTGAGGTCAAAGTAGGCCAGAGCATTTTCTCATTCACAGACTCGGAGGAAGGGGCAGAGTCTTAAATGTATTCCTCAACATTGTCCCTTCGTAGGTTGATTGATGTTTGACAACCCTCTTGTGAAGTGTAAAAGATCGAGTACAGGCACGTTTTCAGTTTGGATAGAGTCTGAAAGAATTACGTTTCTGTCAGGATTTTACTTTTGTTTGTGACCCCCATCGAAGAGATTTTCATATTTCCTGCCCTGTGATGCCAATACAACAAAGGAAAGGTGTGGGTGTCACCAGGACAGGAAAGCACAGACCGCAATAAAAACATTGTCACAATCTCCAACCTTCTCTCACTCTACTAAAAATGTGTTTTTGAAATTTTTCGGTGTCATCTATGGAGAGATTTCTCTCACTTCCTCGCCTGAAAGGTTGTAATGGGAAATAGGGACATAGATGACATTAAAAACCTTACAGGGGCTCTAATCCTTCCATGCTGTATTTGGCTGGAGTTTGGCTTTAAGAGAGGCTGGCTATCTTTAATCTCAGTAACTGCTCCTCTCTGTTGCATTGAAAAGTTATCATTTTAGGGTAATTCCCGCAGCTCACTCTCCTAGATGTAGGATTTTTTTAATATGCCTGCCTTCTACACTTAACGGTAAGCACAATTTATTGTTCATTTTTTTAGAATAAACCTAATGATCTGCACTAACTAGTGCGCTATGTTCTTTGCTTTATTGTTCAGCTAGAGTATTGCCCTTGGATACATCTATAGAGCTTAGAAGAACAAGCACAGAGAAAAAAGGTCTGAACTTGTGCCTTCTCATACCACTTAGTTGCACATTGGATGCCCTGGTGAGCCAGTTCCTTATTGTGTATATTTATAAATTGTGGTTTTCCTATTATGTTTGTAGCATAAGATCTTGGAATAACAAGTATTAAAAAAATTAGGGCAGAAAAAAAAATCATTTCTCAGGGTTGCCCACTGAGTGACTGGAAATAAAATAGCCATGCTTTGGCTTTTTCTCTACTTCTGATAAAAAATGCCAGTGCATATAACCCTGGCATTTTAACCTTTTTTATGTAGCATCACTATTATGATCACATTCATTTAAGTAGCACCCACGATTTTGGCAGCACAGAGAGTAGATGGGTCTTCTACATCAGTTTCTGCATCTGTGAAAGAACTTACCATCTTATGACTTTCATAGTTAAACACACTCGTACACACACCAGGGTCAGTTTAGTCAAAAAGCTATTACTTTCCTGTATGTTTTTTTATTGTTTTTTTTTATTGTTGTAAAAACAGCCACATTCTCACAAACACGAGGAGAACATAAAACTCCATGCATAAAGCAACCAAGGTGAGAATCAAACTGAAGACCCCAGTGCTATAAGGAAAGATGATTTAACAAGAACATGTAGTTACTCCAATTATGTGTCCAAACTTCAGACAATTGCACCTTAATTAAGTCAGAAAGTCACTCACTATCAAAACCTCCCTAACAAATAAGGACGTATAAAGCATATAATTTGAAGTGTTACAGATTAATTTACATGTTTCATGCTTAATATGCATTGGAATAGAAGATTGATCACTGTTACTTTAGTCTCTGACAGGTAAGGTTGATATCTGACAAGAGTTAATCTGTGCTGATGGAATGAGTAGCAAAATAGAGGGGAACCTACGGTTCTGGAAGCTGCCACACCAACCAAAGGGCCCTGGTGCAAGATTTTATCTTGGGCCCCTCAATATAGTTAAAAGCAATGGTATAGCGCTACACATCCTCTAATAAAGTGCACAAAGTGAATAAATACCAATAAATAATACAATGTATAAAGTGATCAAAAGCTACAAATCTCCTAAAAATGCAAGAGTAATGTAAATAGCAATACATAATATAATATTTAAAGTTTTCAAAGGCTACAAATCTTCTAAAATGTGTTGCCCAGCGACAGCCCCAAAACATCACTGCTCTAGAGGAGATCTGCATGGAGGAATGGGCCAACATACCAGCAACAGTGTGTGCCAACCTTGTGAAGACGTACAGGACACGTTTGACCTCTGTCATTGCCAACAAAGGATATATAACAAAGTATTGAGATGACCTTTTGATATTGACCAAATACTTATTTTCCACCATAATTTGCAAATAAATTGGTTCCAAATCAGCCAATGTGATTTGTCTGGATTTTTTTTCTCATTTTGTCTCTCATAGTTGAGGTCTACCTATGATGCCAATTACAGGCCTCTTACATCTTGTTAAGTGGGAGAACTTGCACAATTGGTGGCTGACTAAATACTTTTTTGCCCCACTGTATATATATAATGTTTTATCCAATGAAAGTGAAAAAATATCTATCAAATTGTCTCAAAAACACAAAATATGTGCTCTCCGTGTGTTCCAACACATCCCCCAGTGGCTGTGCACTCACCACAATCTTTAGCTGTCCAACAGAGCCATCACTGCAAATGGGTAATCAGCAAGAGGCTCTCCAGGTAATACCTCCTTCACTCTTATTCCCTCCGTATCGTTTTAGATCCAATAATTAATTCAGATTTAGAAAAAGCAAAAAGAAACCTTCATAGTGTAGTAGTTAATACGTTTATTAAAATGAAACATTAAGAACTCACTGTTCAAAAGTACAGCGGTCAGCCGGCAAACAAACTTCACACAAATCCTGTCTCCTCGAGGTACAAAGCGTGATGCCACCAAGCCCCGCCCCTAACGCGTTTCATCACACATCTTCAGAGGGTGGCAGGTTTAGTCAAACACACTTCACACCTAACCTTTTATTACGGGAAGACGGATATAAACACACCCATTACTCAATGACATCCAGTGGGAAGTGTTTAACCCGCACATATAGTAACAATGTGAATACATACAAGAATACACTGTGAGGATTCGCTTCAAATGGCAGCGCATTCAGTACACTTCCACGCGTAAACAAGTTCTTTTTAGGGCGTCCTGGCCACTTTTATTTAAACATTCCCATAAGATTTTCCCTCACTGGGGTTTCTCCAACAAGTTAAACACAAAATGTAGCATTTCCCTTCAGCAATATAACATTTTTCAGTCTCACCGACTTCAGGTTGGTCCTTTAACTTAAACGTCCACTCGCCGCACAGACCGTATTCAAAGGGCTTGCCACACAGGCTTGTCTTTTCGCCACACAGGAGGACTGCTCGTTTGCCACACAGGCTGCTGTTTTGCCACGCAGGCGGATTGCCACACAGGATATTTGCTCCCCAGTCCACCCAACACAGTCTGGTGGGGCTCTTCTCTTAGGAGGCTGGGAGTTCTTGTAGAGGCCCTAATAAGCCAGCTAGCTTCAGCTGGGCTTGTTACCTCAAAGCCTCCAGCCCTCTCAGCTCTTCCCCCTAGAGGACAACCTTTTGTATAACACCTGAACCCAGACCTTTTTATCAGCCTGCTGCCATAACACCTATAATCGATTAACCTCATTCCCTCCTATGAGTGTACTACATATTAAAAAATGACCATTTAGCAAAAAAAATAGTCAAACTCAACATTAAGGCCCCTGGGAGCTAACTAATCCAATAAATATATCAATTTTGACTCATTTGGGGAAATATTTCTGGTGAGGTTGGAACCCCTCCAGTGTTTAGTAACTTTATCAATGACCACAATCTTCAAATTTTTTGGGTCTCGATTATGACAAAGTCTAAAGTGACGTGACAGACTATGTTTATTAAACCTCTTTTAATATTGTTTATATGTTCCTCTAGCCTCTTTTTCAGGTCCCTAGTGATCCTCCCGACATACTGTAGACCACAGGGACATTCAAGTAAATAGGTCACATATTTAGTATGACAGGAAATTAAGGTATTAATATTAAATTCTATATTAGCAACATTAGATTTAAACAAAGTGATTTTTTTCTTTATCCCTATAGTTCTACAGCTAACCCACTCCTTACATGGAAAAAACTATTTCCTTCAAAGAAGGAAACTTTGCATTTAGGGGGATCTAATACATTCCTAGCCAATCTATTTGTTAGAGTGGGTGCCTTTCTGTATAGGATTTTCGGTTTGTTTAGGAGCAGAAGACCCAGAAATGTATCTCTTTTGAGGATATGCCAATGTTTTTAAAAAATACCTTCTCATTTTGTATATTAGGCAGATAAATTGGTAACAAAGGATACAAGAAACAATTCATCCCTTTTAGAGGAGGGCTGCAGCAGGAGGTCTCGGTCAAATTCCAAAATCTCTTTTTGGACTTTGTCCAAATCCTTGCTCATATATCCTCTATCTTTAAATCTCTCTAATAAAACATTGGGCTGTATAAGAAAATCCTCTGTTTCAGCGCAATTTCATCTGATACAAATTAATTGTCCCTTTGGGATCCCCTTAAGCCACTTAGGATGATGACAACTCGATATAGGAATATAACCATTCTTGTCAGTCGATTTGAAAAAGGTTTTGGTAGTAAATTTTCCCTCATGTCCAAGGATATCCAGATCTAGAAATTAGATATTGGTGCTTCTAATTTTATAAGTAAAAGCCAAGTTAAAATCTTTAAAATTTAAGGAATCAAGAAATAATTTAAATGATGCCCAATCACCCTCCCAAATTACTATAATGTCATCAATAAAACGCTTCCATAATTTAATATTTGGAAGCATTCTGCCAAAAATATATAATTCTTCCCATCTTGCCATATATAAATTAGCTAAGCTTGGGGCAAATTTAGCCCCCATCGCCACCCCTTTTTCTTGAAGGTAGTACTCATCTTTATACCAGAAGAAATTTTTGACATAGCAAAACTCATACAGTCCAAAATAAAATTCGTTTGATCTTCCTTATAAGTGCTAAAGCTATCAAAAGCCCAATTCAATGCATCCAGTCCCTTTTTATGTGGTATTGTCGTATACAGTGAGGTGACATCAATGGTGGCCATCAGTGTATTATCACTTCCCTTCATTTGACAAAGAATATTAAGGACGTCTTTGCTATCTTTTAGAAAAGCATTGGTTTGCCCCACTAACGGTTGAAAATTAAAATCAATATATTCACCTAATCTAGCAACCAAAGAATCAATGCCACTAACTATAGGTCTCCGTATTAGGTAATCTTTCTCTTTCTTTGCTAAAATATCCTTCTTAAAACCTTTTCCAATCAGTCTCTCCAGTTCTTTTTTGAATGCACTGGTGGGATTCCCATTAGTTTTTTATATGTATCCTTGGTTTGTAAAATATTATTCATTTCCAGTTCATAATAGTCTTTATCCATTATACCCACCCCTTCCCCTTGTCAGCGGGCCTAACAACCACTTGTTTCCTCTCTTCCAATGACTTAATTCCCTTGTTAATAAAATCCTTATTTATAGCATTTCTTATTTGGAGAGATCTAACATCCTCTTCCACTAGATTTTTAAAAATGTCCACAAAATGATTGGAGCTAATTTTTGGGTTAAAAACCGACCGATTTCTTAATGGGGTTTGTACATATGTTGGATTCTTTGGGGGAAAATTTTTTCAAAGGTCTTGAATAATATTTTTTTATATTTAACTTCCTGATAAACTTCTGAATGTCAATATAAGTATCAAAAAGGTTGATATTTGGCAGAATAAAATACTAATATGGTACATTTCATTCCAAAATTGTATTTATTGAAACATATTAAAACCAGAACAGGAGATACAATACCTATAAATATGGTGTGACAGACATGCTGCCCTAAGGTATCATAGCTACACAAATCTGATGAAACCCAGTTAGGTGAACTGCATAGGGAAGAGTTCTGGAGATGTGCCATAATGGGTGTCGGGGGCAGGGTCACTCTTGGTGTGTGCACATTTTATTTATATAAGTATTTTATCCCCTGTACTGGTTTCAAAGCCCTTACGTAAAACGGCGCTGTATTAGCATTTTCTCCTTGCTGGATACCGACTTTACCTGTCGGGAGATGACACTGATTGCTCTTCAGTTCATACACATATTGTAAGGAGAGGTCAACAATAGAGGGTGAATGTTGACACCTTCAATACCTAAGTAATGTATGAAGGTAGAATCATTTGAAGTATGGGACATTTTTGGAAGCACTACATTTTCTTGCTGTGTTATCTGGAAAGAAGTCTGCACTTTTTTTTTTTCTGCTGGTGGCTTCTGGACTAATTTGTTTTGCAGTGACAGCACAGAATATATAACAATTTAGGAAATAGGCTTAGCTGCCTGAGGGAATTTTATAATATTAGTGAACCTAAAGGGAGAATGGAAAAATGATGCAGAGGGGATAATAAAGTGAAACTTTTTACTCTTCCCCACTCTAGCTAAAACAGAAGAAAATAATCTCTGTTTCAGATCTGTTCTACGCTATGCCTTCCTTTTTCATTATATGTGATACTACTCTTTCCTTTCAGTGACATTGTAGCTTTGTTCAATATAAGACAGTTTGTGAGCTAGACAAACATTCTGAATTTACTGTGCATTTTGGCTAATTACAGTAAATTACATTATTTACTTATTTAGCCTAAGGAATGCATTCATTAAAAAAAGATAGAACCCCATAGTTCTCCTTTAAAGGGGTTCTAAACCCTCCGTTTTTTTGCCTATATCTACTGCTAGCAAGCAGTAGATATAGGCAAGAAGTTTAAAAAAAAAACCTCTTGAACTATTTTTAAACTTACCATGTTATCGCTGCTCGATTCCGCGCCAAGAATCAGGAAGTGATTGTACGGCCGCAAAGGATCTTGGGGCGGGCGCATGCGCAGTTCCGATTCTCGTCCGGGAGACGAGCAGAGACGCAAGGTAAGTCTATGGACGCGTGCCCCCGCCTGCAGACACCGCTGGATCGGAGAGACAGAGCAGTCAGCGCTGGATCAGAGTGACGTCACACCGCTGGAGGGACACATGAAAACATGGGGAAAGAAGAGGAAGATCAGAATAAGAGACATCATTTGAGGTAAGTGCTAACATTTACATGGGGGAGAGGGGAAACATTTTTTTGCTTTAATGTCACTTTAAGAGTTACTCGCCACCAGTTGCCCCACCTAAACCCTACCTTGCCCTGACCTTAACTCCGCCAGGTCAGCGGTGTGACGCAGAGTACAGAGATCAGTAACAACACAGAGTGCAGAGGCCATGGTGTAATGCCGAGTATAGAGACCAGCCGGGTTTATGCACAGTACAGAGGCCAGCGGTGCGATGCAGAGTACAGAGGCCAGCAGTGCAACACAAAGTACAGAGGCCAGCGGTATGATGCACAGTACAAAGGTCAGCAGTACAGAGGCCAGTAATCTAACCCAGAGCACAGAGATCAGCATGGGCGGGGGGGGGGTTTGCAGCGATGTTGCCTCCATGTACAGAGGTGAAGCCTCCAGCAGCGCCTAGTTGAGCCTCCCTTCAGGTCCCACGCTGGAGAAATGTACAGAATACAGAGGTCAGCGGTATGCCGCACAGTACAGAAATCAGTAACAGGGCAGAGGTTAGCAGTGTGACGCAGAGTATAGGTGCCAGTGGTATGGCGAACAGTACAGAGGTCAGCGGTATGACACACAGTACAGAGGTCAGTGGTATGATGCACAAGGCAGAGGTCAGCAGTACAGAGGTCAGTAATGTAACGTGCAGTACAGAGCTCAGTAATGTAATGCAGAGTACAGAAGTCAGTAATGTAATGCACAATACAGAGGTCAGTAATGTAACACACAGTGCAGAGGTCAGTAATGTAATGCACAGTGCAGAGGTCAGTAATGCAATGCACAGTACAGTACAGGGGTCAGCAGTATGACGCACACTACAAAGGTTAGTGATGTAACACATGGTGCAGAGGTCAGCGGTGTAAGTCAGAAAGAATAGGGACTTGTATGTCACATAGCTGATGTGATTCAGATGCCCTCTTCCTCTCCTGGTGGGGGGGGGTGTGATACAGCAATGTATCCTCCATGTCCCAGATGTCCTGCCTCTCCTGCACTGTCTTTCCAGCCAGTAGAAGCTCTGCAGTCTTCCTCCCCGCCTATGGCAGCTGAGGAAGCTGCAGGAGCCGCATTGAACACAGCCGCACTGATTCTACTCCTTCGCAGCACTGATCGTCATGTCAGTTCTCTCTTCTCCTCAGCCGCTTCTGCTATAGAGCGGCTGAGGAAGAGAAGAGAAAACTGACACAGCAATCACCCCTACACAATTTTCACTCGTCAATTGCGAGTGGGAATTTTGCCGGAGGTTCGGCTCAGCCGATCCAGATGTTGGATGGGCTGAGTCGAACTCCTTCTGCTCTTCGGGTCGGACGAACATGCTGAGCATGTTTGGCTGACCTGAAGCCAGCCGCAGCAAGCCGATGTACGGCTGATTTTAGTGGGTGTACGGCTGAAATCAGCCGTACAAGCCTGAAGTGAATAGCCAAACAGCGTTCGGCTCACTTCACTTCGGGTCGGTTATTCACTCAGCTGCCTACGGCAGCTTTGTGAATAGACCCCTATATTTTACCACTAGAGGTCAAATAATTCTTCCTAAATTATTAATCATTTTCTATTTCAATATTTTTATTTTACTTTTCAAAAAACACAAAAATGGTAACAACAGATAATGCATATTCAATGTATAGAAGTATAAATGGGTACCAAAAGCATGTAATAGAAAACGGAAGATCTCTCCTTTGAGACATAGTTGGCTAGTAGAGTTCACAATAAACATTAACATTTAAGAATAAATAATTCAATTTAGTATAAAAAAAACCATTATGCAGAATAAAACTAAATGGGGGATGTTCCACCGAGGCACACCTCGGACCATCAGACATCGAAACATTGGAGCCCCTATATGGGGTAGAATTTAGAACACAAATAATACACACAAAAGGAAAAATGAGTGAGAGAAAGCATAGAAAGTGGAGTCAACGGGTGGATGTGTCATTATGATGCATAGAAAGATGGTGTGCCAATCTCCTCCTAAATCATGTGAGAGATGTGACGGGGTCTCTAGCAAACAAAGTCTTGAAAATGAAAACATTTTTTAGCCCAGAAGTGTTTTGCGAAGGGACATGCCCACCATATGTGTAATATATCTTCCCTAGAAATACATTCCCTAACATTTGTCTGAAAAGTTAGAAACGATATGTTTGATGCGAGAAGGGACCATGTATCCACGCATCATTACCTTGTAAGCAACTTCCACGTTAGTGACATTAATGGAGCATGTGAGTAAAGAACCCCAGATCACCTCCCAGTCCTCCCCGACCTACATAAATGAAGGTCAGCCTCCCATTTGCCCACATACACATGCCGAGAATGATGAGGCAATTTATTGATATGAGCATATACAGTGGGGGTCAATTTACCATCTGCGAAGGCAGATACGTTCAAAGCAAGCCAGCGGAGTTGAGAAGAACTTATTACTTATAAAGGGAGAAACCCAATGGTGAATTTGAAGAAATCTGTAGTATTCCCCGGCACGGGAATTCTTACATGTCCTAATGTGGTCCCATGTAATAATGGTAGAAGGCGAGAGAAAATGATAAACTACTAGATAACCCGCTGCAACTCATCCAAACCAAGACAGTTCCAGAGTAGACCAAGAGGTTAAAAGAGACTTAATTATTAATCATTTTAATGGGAAAAAATAACAGGATGTCCAAAATGTTACATCTGTCCTTTGCTGTCTCCAGGACCATATTGCCAAACATCTGTTTTTGGCAAATGTGGCAACATTTCTCTCATGGTCTCCAGGCTCACCTTGCTCCTCTGTGAGCTCAAGATTACTGCAGGGGGATTTAGGATACAGGGCAAGGAGACTTATGAACTTCATTCTCTGGTAAAAAAAATAACCTTTAATGCCTCTTAACCTGCTGTAGGTGCTTACAACTGTAGTATTTTATGCATGAGGCTTGAAAAAAGTGTTGGAGTTGGGCTTTAATTTGTTTGTTACTTAACTCAATTTGAAACTATTTGTCCATCTAAGACTATCGTGTCTTACAGGGTTACAACACAGCTGTGTGTTTTTTCTGCAGAATGAATAACATTGTCACCCTATTACATGAAGTGAAAAATAATGGATCTACAGACTGGATCAACGCTAAACTCAGGAGTTAAATTTTTAAAATGCATTCAAGTACCTTAACTATTAACAAAAAGGTATCTTATTTGCTTATCCCTCAGCTATAGATCCTCAAATCATCTCTGAATTGCTGCTGACACTGTCTTTCCTTTTACGGGGTTGGTTACTTTTGTTTCCCATGGTCTCGATGTGTGTGTGTGTGTGTGAAATATCCACTGCTTCAAGCTCACTCCCATGATGGACTGAAACCTCATTAGAAATCACTAACAGGGCTATTCACTGAAGGGTGAAGAGTTTGGAGACATAGCTGATTGGGAAAACGTGTCCAATTCAGCTCACTTTCCAGTTCAGCTATGTTGTCCTAGATTGTTCACTTCTCCTGCCTTCTCCAAACGCTTCACCCTTTTGTGAATAACCCTGTAAATATGAAATTGTAGTCTATCACAGAAGTGAGCTTGGAGTGGTGGTTACTTTACAACACACACAGAAGCCATTTGGAACAAAAGTAGTCACCCTCCAGAAGAAAGGGCAGTGTGAGCACTAATTCAGAGATGATTTGAGGATCTTCAGCTGAGTGATACACAAATACACTGCAATATTGTTAATAGTTAAGGTACTTGAATGATTTTTTAGGATTTTACTCCTGAGTTTAGTGTCACTAAAAGATTGCCACACGTACTACAATCTGATTGCACAATCTCCTTTAGATCTGCCAGAACTATGTAGTGCAAGGGCCATACAAATTTGATACAAATGAATAGTATAGTTTATGTAGGTCATCATATTACATAGTTTTGGTAAATTTAAACTGATTGTACAAAGATTGTCTGATTGTAACATATATCGTGTCCCTTATGGCAGGGACTTATGGTGCCCATACACTGTACGATTCTCTCGAATCGTACAGTGTATGGAAGGCGTGCAACCGTTTCTACTGTACGGTCGCACGTCTTCCGTCGAACAAGCAGGCTTGAAAACCCGCCGAGAATCGTATGATTCGTTTGCAGTGATCGGAAGCCCGCCCCTCACTGCGGTCATCGGAAGCCCGCCCCTAAGCTGGGCGGGCTTTCGATGATCGCAAGTACGATCTGCCTGTCCAAGCCGGGCAGATCGCACAAGCTTTTAATAAGCTTGCGATGGTCGTAAGGTGTATGGACACCTCAAGGGTAACAAAAGCTGCTATGTTAATACTAGTGACAGTCTTATGTATTTAGTATGGCCCCCTCCCTAATGTTAATTATAGATATATCATCATCACACACCATACCAGTATACCCTTTAAATGTGTGCTGATAACTTTATTCTGCTCTTACTGATCAGCATGCTTGATCTACTGTATGTGAGTGACTCAGAAAGTGTTGTAGTCAATGTCAGTAAAGCAGCCAGGAAACTTGCATTTTCAGCAATGGCAGACCCATTTCAGTAGCAGTCCCCAGGAAAGGTTTACTTTAATAAATATTGACATACTGTAATTCACAGATTTTCTTTCAGTAGTTTAGAATAGTCAGGTAAATGAAACTTGATTTGTGATAGGTAGCAGTCATGAAAGCTGAATTTTGGTTGCCATGGAATATTAGATATTATTGCTCTTCACACTGTGTCAAATGAGTCTCCCGGCTACCTCCATTATATTGCAAAGCTGAAAGAAGGATTTACTCTATGTGCATATTATGTTTATTACTAATATCTACTCATATTTTGAGTTCACAGAGCGCTGTGTAAGTAAACTATTAAAGCACTCTTAGTAATGAAGGATATAGTTTGCTTACAGGGAAAATCAAAGCTGGATTTCAATTAAGCACTCACTAGGCCACCAATATGTTTTGTTCCATAGTTGAAATGTGCACTTATAACATAACAATGAGCTCTTGTCCTAGGGTCGGTAGGAGCAGGAGATTCTAGCACTGGGGCTTAGGTGCCAAAATCTTTCAGTGTAGGAAGGTTGGGTTTCAGCAAAGAGGTAAAGATTTACAATGTTTTAGGGCAGTGGTGCTCAACCTGTGGGCCGCAACCCAAAAGTGGGTCACAACCCCCTGTTGAGTGGGTCACTGTGTGCCTTCTGCTGGGCTAGGTGAGAGGCTCCTCAGCCTCCTCCTAGAGCAGCAGTGTCAGTTTTCCCACCAGATGTTGCTGCAGTGGCTGGGGAGGAGCTGACAGCAGATGAGGTTTCTTTTTTCTATATTTAGTCCTGCTTCGGGCAAGCAGGGCTAAATGTACAGAGGAGTAGCTGATCAAGTGATGTCGGTGGTTGTGCTGCAGACATCACTTGTAATTAGCATGCTGTTGTGTCCCAACCCCCCGCTGCTCCCCCTCCATAGTCTGTCCCCCTCTGCTAGTCGCCTCCCTCCCCACCATGGTTTTCAGGGTCCTCCCGCTCTTCTGGGGGACCTGGGACCACAACAAATTGCTTCAGGATGGAGAGCAGGGAGCAGAACGGAGAACCTCTGTTCTCCGCTCCACTCCATGTTAACACTGAGACAGGAGTGCTGTACACGCAAGCCTCCCCATCTTGGCTGTCACAGGAGTTCCAGCACAATGCTGCACTAGTACTCCTATATTGCAGGTGACAGGTTCAGTAAAGAGAACCTGTCACCTCCAAATGCTATCACACAGGGGCTTGTTAACTCCTGTGTGATAGCAATAAAGTTAAATGGAAAAAAAATGCTAAAAAGTGAAAAAGAAAAAGAAAATATATACGAAATAAAAAAAAAAATAAGATAGAAAATAATTATAATTAAACAAAAAAGCGATAAAAAGTAAACAATAATAAAATAAAAATGATAAAAAATAAAAATTTAAACAATAATAAGATAAATAAAAATTTAAAAACTGCTAGAAATTAAAAAATAATTATAATAATAATTAGGGATGCATACTCGTACTCGCCCAAATGCTGCAAAACTTACCCCCGATACCGAAACTTTCGGTCAGAGGGAGGATGATTGGCTAAGAAGCTGGCTTCCCTTGTTGCTAGGCAGCCTGACTTCCTGACCAATCGGGAAGCCGGGTGGCACCTCATGACCCGCCAGGCAGCCTCGGGAAGTGTAGCCAGTGTTCTTTCGATAGAACACCGGCTTAGAAGGCAATCAGGAAGCTGGGTGGCAGCTACCACACAGAACTGGTATCAGTATTTGGTATCAGCGAGTACCGAAGAAAAAATATTGGTACTCATACTTGATACGGAAAAACCGGTATCGGTGCATCCATAATAATAATAATAAAAAATATATAATTTTTCCTTTGGGGGTCACCACAACTTGACAAATGTTACCAAAGGGTCCCGGCTCTAGAAAGGTTGAGAACCACTGTTTTAGGGAACATGTAGAAGTGTTAAATGTGCCTAAACGGTACCCTTATATATATTTTTTTGTGTTGATTTTCATCTGAAAAATAGCAGTGCACTTCCTGAGTCTAGGCACTCCTGTGTCTTGAGTCTCGTAACTGTATGTTATTAGTGTGATATTTTAAGGCACTGTGTGCCTAAAAATTTGAGTGAGATTTGGTGATTCCCCTGCTGTGTTGCTTACTGTTTTTACTGGAGATAAAGTAGTATCTGAGGATTTGCAGTGCAGGGACCTTCCTGCTTCTGCTGGATGTATTCTATGAATCCGTGCTTTCTCCACCTCATGCTGCTTACTTCTTTTTACCCTACTAGTCATCAGATAACCAGTCATCAGTGGGAAACTATGATATGAGTAAGCAAAGATGGGTTCCACATTCAAAATACAGCCCTTACCCAGAGACAAAGTGTGGAACATGACATGGCTAGTCAGTAGAAAATATCACATGCAAGGAGCCTACAGGCAAAATGGTAAACAAAGTATTGCCCTCTGCTTGCATTTTTTTTAGATAACAGCTTCCACAGTTCCAAAAATGGTTACCAAGATGCTATCTACATGTTATGTGTCCATGTACTGTATGTTGAATGGCTGAATGACTGCTGTGAGGAAGTGAACAACATGATAAATAAGGAATGATTGACTTTGAGACTGTGAGTGTGTGTACTATGTTTGCATTTGTTAATCTATCTACTTATCCCTATGTCTATCAAGATATCATTGATTTTTTTTTACCGCGGTAAAGTCCTGCAAGGATGGAGCTTGAGAACTAATAACAAAAACAAAAGCAGTTATGTGAGGAATAAATGTGAAAATCATTAGCTGTAAGAACCTGGATAATAGCATAGGGTATGAGGAGGAAATGGTCCTTCCGTGCTGTTATAGAGCTGTTAAGGATAAGGGAAGATTTTCCACACTATGCACAGATACTAGAGCAAAGTGTTCCTTCAGACAATAGGGTCTCTTTTAGGTGTCTCTGCAACTGGAATTGGCAATCCTAAATGTCTTTATTTTTCCAGAAGGCTGGACAAGTATTGTTTAACTAACAGGGTTAGTCACAAAAGTGTGAAGAGTTTGGAGAAGGCAGGAGAAGTGAACAATCTAGGACAGCATAGCTAAACTGGAAAGTGAGCTGAATTGGATAATTGTTTCCAAATCAGCTGTTTTGGCCTAGATAGTTCACTTCTCCTGCCTTCTCCAAACTTGTCACCCTTTAGTGAATAACCCTGTAAGTCAAATGTACTTTGTTTGTGCTGTCTTTACTGTTAGAAATTCTCTATAGCAACTGTTCCATTGCATTGCAACCTGGACTGTATCTTGTCGCTGGGGCATTTACTCCACTGAATGTGAGGATGGATGGAAAGGCCACAATACCTTAGATGAGAACCTTGTTTCTGCTGATTAGCACACAATATGCATGCAGTAAATTGCTGCATACTCAGAATGCCCTATTACAATTCAAAATTATATCTTGAAATGTTTTGTAGATCTCCTCTATGAAATTTGCATGGTAAGCTCTGCCTTAAAAATAAGGTCTACAGGAATTTCTTGCAAGTTAGTATGTTTCTCACTTGCAAGAATTTCTTGCAAGTTAGTATGTTTCTCACTTGCAAGAAATTGCTGTAGACCTTCACGGTAAATTGTTAAAATTAATAAAAACAAATGACTGGACAGGACAATATTATAGACAGCAGATTTTCAGATTTGAAAGTACCCAGGTTTTGGTAATTACATTAGATTACATCAATTGAATGCTGAAGCTGCTTCATTATTTTGGCAGAAACCACCACTCTCTCCTGATGGGCCACTTTACCTCTTTTCTTTATTTACATAAAAAATGCCTCTGTATTTTATCAAATAAATCATATGAGTGCCCTGATTATTATAAGCTCAGCAAAGTAGCTGTGATTACCCCATAGTGGGCTGAAAACACATTAAACACAATGGAACAACTGTCTGTTAAGTATTTACGCTACAATTGCAGAAATGGAGGAAAACATTAATCATATTCATTAAATGTTGTCAGTTTCTGAATATCAGCATTGTTACAGTAATTCCAATAAATGACCCAGACAGAATCTGCCATAGACAGATAAAGGAAATCACTGGTAACAATAACTTTTTGACTATTGATTTACAAAATAATAGATTCCAGGTTTATGCATCAGTGGAGATTGTAATAACCTATTAGGATTCATAAAACACTCAGCATTCAACAGGCAATATGACTAACACTTTCTATTTGTTCCATTTCCCAGCAGTGCTTGATGTGAACAACAGAGCACTGCCGTGGGAACATTAACCACTTGGGGAATTGTTTAAGGAGTAACTCCATCAAAATAAATTTTTCAGTTTTGTTGGAACAAGGTTTAATTCCCTCTTCATTGCTATCCAAACAACTGCCAGGGGAATCTTCCCTTACTCCTACCATGGACTTGACAATAGGGTGGTCCAACAGATCTAATCAGGTCTATCACTCTTCTAGTGGACTTTACTTGGCACCATCCATCCTACCTCTGGTAGTTAGTCACTTGAACCCCACGTACAGTTTGTTATGGCATAGCAGTGTTGAAATTAAGGATATGCAAGCAGTTGTTTTTGTTAATATTATTTTTAATGAAGCAAACTAGTGAAATATTTTTTTTTTCTTTACTGATATGTTTTGTGCTCACCAGGGATAATTGTGGCATGACAAATACTTTAGGTTTACTTCACAGCCATCCAGCTTTAGCGCAGGACACTACAATTCTTTCCTTAAGGGCAGATATAAAACACCATCAAATAATGCAGTAAAGTAGCTTTCAAAGGTATTCATCCACCTTGGCATTTTTCCTATATTGTTGCATTACCACCTGGAATTGAAATGGATTTTTGGGGGTTTGTATTATTTGAGTTACGTAACGTGCCTACCACTTTGAAGATGCAAAATATGGTGATACCACTTACATAACATGCCTACCACTTTGAAGATGCAGTTATGGTGTGAACTAGCCCCCAAGGATATTTTAGTACGCAAAACACAATATAATAGCACATTTCTTGTAAAATATAAAAGATGAGGTTCTGCCAAGTAAATAGATTCCCAATATGCCAAGCTTAAAATTGTGTGCGCCCGTGAAACAGAGAAAAAATATGGTAACTAAAATTGTCCATAGGCGATGCTTTAAAAAGCCTGTATAGGTCAACAATTTAGAGTTAACCACGAATATTGGCCCTAGAATTATTGCCCTCATTCTGGAGTACACAGCAATAACTAATGTGTGGCGCAATCATGTTTGCTTTAGTATGTGTGTGTTCACTGGGACGGGGGACTTTAAACTTTTTGGGGGTATTTCTTTAAATTATTTTTATTCTCACCAGCCTATGTAATAGCATGTACGTGGTAACAGGTTCTCTTTAAGGTAATTTTAAGGTTCCATTTAACCCCTAATGTCACCTCTGCCGCCCATTGAAGCTGATCAAGCCCATATCTTCTTCCCTGGTCATTTTAGCCAGAGAATGACTGCTCAGAAACCAAAAGTGATGGTTTCACCTCTGTTTTCATTCATGGATGTTCATAAGTCTCTCTCCTCATTACCTACTGACACCTGCAATGTCAGTCCTGGGCAGGGCCCATGTTTACCCCTGGGAGAAATCAGGTAATTTCACAGCCACTCAAATTGCTTCCAGTATATTGCAGTTGACAGTTGGCTTTACACAGGTAAACAGGCTCAGCCACTGGGAGTCTGTTTACAGGGGCCCACTGCCGCCCATGTATGACATACTTGGTGGCAGCAAAAGGACAGCACTACCCCAGGAACCACCCAAGCCTGGGTAGGCTGCACGTAATAGAAGGTTTCACATTTTAATGTTTTACATAGTCGTTGCTGTGTGGTGAGCTGAGCAACACAGTACTTTTCCTATGTAGGCTGACAGTTTTCACCTCAGGTATTCTCACGTTCCAGCCACTTTTGAGATTGGCTAGGGGAATCCTGAAGCTGGCTGCATACTCTTTATATATACTTTTGAAACAGAAAACTGAATCTTCTTATGATCATCAGGTAGATCCTGCCCTCTACAAAAAAAAGAAGAACCCTCTGTGTTTCTCTGCAGTAAGCACAGGAAGACACAGAAATACTGTATTATCTCAGGTAATGTATTGATAGAAATATGTACAAAACGTATAGATAAGTATGGCCATGACAGCTGCAGGGTAGGAGACAGCACTCAGACAGCATAGGAAACCTAGCAGGTAGTTACATTTTGCCCTGCAGACCAAATATTTTCCTCACCTCCCTCCAGGTGACAATACTGTCACGCAGTAGAAGGTTTTGTTTTATGTGGTCTGGTAGAGCGTGTAAAGGGGTGTGAACCACTCCCGAGAGCGTCCATGGGTGTACCAGATGGCGTTCAATAGGAGTAATTGTATAGTGACCGGAGTCATTAAGCCAATCTTGGACATGTCGTAGAATGCATGCCAGATTATAGAGATGTATATTTGGCAAATGGGCCCCCAGATGGGATCTCGGGAGTTGAAGTTTAGCCAACGCTATGCAAGGTCTTTTTCCCCTCCAAAATTTTTTATGAAGGCTTGATTGAGGAGTTGGACGTCTTTGTGTCTAAGGAGAAGGGGGATGGTTTGAAGAGGGTAAAGGAGACGTGCAAAGCTGATCATTTTGATCAGGTGACACCATCCTAGTATTGTAAGAGGGAGGTGGTGCCTGGTGTTAAGTTCTTGTATAATAAGCTTTATAATGGGGGAGTAATTCAAGGTATACATTTAAGTTGTAATTTTGGGTGTATGGATTCCTAGATAACGAATGGATTTGGGTTGTATACAAATAGGGTAGCTAGATAACTATGAAGGGTCCCCCGTGGGCCGGGTGTGGGAAAGGTTTAACAATTCACTTTTATCGATATTGATGTTAAGGCCCGGAAAGGTGCCAACATTTTTTATATGATCAAGGATACGTGGTATTTGGGTATCTGGATCAGAAAGGAAGAGAAGTATGTCATCAGCAAATAGCATCGATTGAATATGGTGTGGTCCTATTTTGATGCCTGTGAATAAATCTGAAGATGACAAGTTTCGTGCTAAGGGTTCTATGGCCAAGTTAAAAAGAGGGGCTAGGGGGCATCCCTGGCGGGTACCTCTATAAAGTTGGAAGGGGGGCGAATAGGAAGGTGGAAGTGAATATTTGTGCGTTTGGGGAGGTGTAAAGACTGGAGACAAAATCAAAGAACATTCCGGTAAATCCCATATGTTGCATAACCTTTCTGAGCCAGGACCAGTTCACACTATCGAAGGCCTTCTCAGCGTCCAATGTCAAAAGGGCTAGTGAACGCTGAGAAGATCCGGACAGCCGAGCATGTTCCATGGCAGCTATAGTCTTACGAATATTAACAACAGCAGATCTACCAGAAACAAATCCCGATTGTGCAGGCGAAATAACTTTTGGCAAGATGGTCGCTAATCTGTTGGCCATCATTTTCGATAGAAACTTTGCATCTTGGTTCAAGAGCGATTATAGGGCGGTAGGATCCTGGCATAAGGGGATCTTTGTTGGCTTTCGGTAGTAACCTGATATATACATTGTCAAACGTAGGGGGGTATTGATGATTAAGCAGGATATGATTATACAGAGCAATGAGAGCAGGTGAGATATCCTCCGTAAGTAATTTATAAAATTTGGACGTAAGCCCATCCGGTCCTGGTGCCTTTGCTCGGGGGGAGGACCGAATGACCTGTTGGAGTTCAGGAAGGGTCACCTCCGCATTTAAGAGAAGGAGGTCCTCTTCTGTCAGTGAGGGTAGATCCATAGATTGAAGGTATGACGTACCACCCTCCGGATTATCCGGCTGTGGCCTATACAGGGTCTGGTAATAAGAGGAGAATAACTCTGAGATAGAGTGAGGGTTAGTGTGGATGTTACCCTCGTTATCAGCCAGTTTAGTGATATGGGAGGAGGTGTTCGGGCCCCGAGCAAGGTTGGCCAGGAGCTTACCAGGCTTATTACCGAATTTAAACAACTCCATTTCCTTACTAGATCTAATGAGCGATTCATACTGTTGGATCCAGTGGTCGCAGGTTTGTTTAGCCAGTAGCCATTCAGATCTATGATCAGGAGATGGGTCTAATTTAAAGGCAGAATATGCCCTCCGAGCCAATTGACAGTTGGATTTGTATTGTTGCAAGGTTAATTTTTTGCGGGAAGAGGAGTATGCCAGGATTCTACAGCGCAAAACAGCTTTAGCCGCTTCCCAGAACAGGACAGAATTATCTCTATGGCCGGAGTTACAGGAGGCATACTCCATCCACCAAATTTTGAGGTTGTCTTTGAAGGTGTCGTCATGAAGCAAGTATGAGGGGAACTGCCAAGTTGAAAGCGTGGTAGGGATGTCCAGACTAGTTAGGGCCATCGAAACAGAGGAGTGATCAGAGATGACCATATCTTCGATTGTTATGGATGAGGGTTTCGTGAGTAGTTTTGGTGAGAGGAGGAAAAGGTCTATGCGAGAGAAAACATTGTGGGCATGTGAGAAATGAGTAAAATAATGGTCCAACTGGTGTAGGTAGATGAAAGTAGTCACTCACACTCCATGATATTAAAGTCAATGCTGTTTATTGACTGAGATAACACACATCTCCTTAGCGACGTTTTGAGACCATGCGGTCCCGTCCTCAGGCAAACAGAGAGTGGGTCAAGCAACAAAATCAAACAATAAATACAGGTGAAACAAAATCAAACCACCAATCACAATGCAGTTAATACCTCCTCCTCTGACGTCCTAACGACGTGATTCACACCATGCTGCCCAGGTGCAATTAGCTATATGCTGAACACATGATACAGTTGCATACTGGTAAAATACCTTGTCCGTAGTGGTGATCTTGCATTGCCCAAGATGTATTGGTACTCTCGGGCAATGTACTCTCGGGCAATGCAAGATCACCACTGACTTTAATCTCATGGAGTGCGAGTGACTACTTTCATCTATCTACATTTTTACGGAGGCATCCGTTGTCACTACCGCACCCACCCAGTTGGATTTGGGTTTTTGTCCGGTCAGGAGTGCGATGGGACAGGAGGATTACGTTTCAACTGGTGTAGGTGGCGCCATGCATCATCTAGATTACAATTGTGGATAAATTCGGCCAGGCGCATATCTCTAGGGTAGGGTGCTGAGTTTGCAACATGTGGCATAGCAGTTCTATCATCAAAGGTTGAGGGGACTGCGTTAAAATCACCCCCCCCCCATCACTGTTTATTGGGCGGTGGTGAGTTGCTGCAGTAAAGTCTGTAGAGAGAGTTGAAAGCGGTGATTGTCTGTATTAGGCCCATATATATTCCAGATGTCCACTATGGAGGTACCCAGTACCTTCGCATGCGAAATAAATCACTTGAAGAAAGGTGCGTCTCTTGAAGGAGCGTTATGTCCGTTTTGAGTTGTTTAAGATGTCACAGCACTCTGTTGCGCTTGTTAGGATATTTAAGCCCCTTGACATTCCAGGACACCAGCTTCAAGGGGGGTCCCATATGAAATGATGACTTGGAGTAATAGACAGTGATGTCATATCTATTAAGGAGGAGACGGTGCGTGCCGCAGTCCCAGAGCTACGGCACCACCTGTGAATTTTAGTCCTTTCCAGGAGTGGTGGATGGTGAAGCAGGTGGTATCCGTTCCATCCCAGTGGTGTAGGAGAACCCCATGAACATTCTCCTAGTGGTACGGTCACAGCAAGTAAGACACTTTCAATAAAAAAAAGAGGCAACCACAAAAAAGAACAGAAACAAAGAAAAACTGAACATGAGAACAAATAGTCATCTTTAGAGTGCGTCTCCCTTTTTTCCCTGAGGTGGGCATAGCGAACAAGCATAGGAAGCATCCCAAGAAACGCTGTTTCATCCTGCCAGCGCGGCCGGGATGCATTCTCCACACAGTTGTGATGGAAGTAGCTCCGTCATTAGGTCAAATTGTAAAGTCATAGTTGTGGAACACTGAACAATTCTGGTCATATTCTAGCAATGCTAGATCACCCAGCAGAGTGAGTGGTGGCGAGTAAAGAAGAGGAAAGCCAGTTAAAAGGCACATATTATCCCATCCTGGCGTTGGACAGTCAGGCCTTTTTTCTTGCGTGGGGGGCTTTTGGTGGGTGATGAGTCCGGGCGTGCAGCAGGGTCATCCAGTGATTTAGCTTACTGCAAGGCTTCCTCTGCGGATGTGAAAGAGCGAGCCTCCCCATGAGGGGTCACTATGCGCAGAATGGCTGGGTACGCCAGAGAGAATTTAAGACGCCTGTCCGCTAGTATGCGGCATGTATCTACAAAGGCCTTTCTCTGCTTGGAGACCTGGGCCGAATAATCTGCAAATATGAGTAGCTTGAAACCGGCCTCCACTAGATTCCGCTGGGTTCTGTATTGCCGTAGGATCTCATTTCTATCAGCAAAATCTAAATATCTCACTATCACTGGCCTAGCCTGCTGATTTGATCTAGGCGGTCCGATTCTATGCGCCCATTCCACCCTGCATGGAGACTTAAGGCCTAGCACTTTCGGGATGACATGGGAGCAGAAGTGTGGCAGATCAGCTGGCGGAACACACTCAGGTAGGGCTATAATGCGAAGATTATTTATGCGGATACGATTTTCTAGGTGATCCACTTTGTCAAGCAGGTAGTGAATTTGTTTGTCAGATTAATCATGAACATGCATGCGGTCTTCTATAGCACTTATTCTGGATTCAGCCGCTGTTATGCAGCGTTCCTGGGTTTCCATGGCTAGGGTCAGGCGGCTCATATGATGTTGCATTGATTCAGCAATAATGGCTGCTAAATCCGGTTTTAAATGTGCAGCTACTGCCGCAGCTAAGTGCTGATAGTTCAGATTAGTGTCCGGAATAAGAGTAGGTGACTCACCCATAGGCTCTGCTGGGGGAGGTTGTGAGAGGACTTCCCGATCCGCCATCTTGGATGGATCATGCGGCTGTGCCGAGTCGGTCAATAATGCGCGTCTGGTAGTTGAATTGCGGGTGAGGAACCTATCCATCACCCGGTCCAGATGTCTGGTGATCGGCGTGACTCAGTCTTTACGGGGAAGAGCGGCTTTGTTCAGTGTTCCGGTATGTTCCTTGCGGAGCAGGTTCACACACCACTACACCATCGGGCGCCGGAACCGGAAGTCGTGAGCTTATTTTTCATACAAGAGCTGGTCATTTAGGTTGTGTGCAGTGGGAATCAATATTGCATAGAGAGATGTAGGCAGCACAAGTTTATAACATGGTTGATATTGTGTTAATTGTTGAATGTCAGTACTATATCAATAAATAAAATAATTATAACTCTTCAGTATATGCTAACCCTCATCTATTTTCTGCCTCATAAAAAATGCAGCAGACCAAAAACAAAACATAGATAATGTTATAGTTCTATACACAGCCCTAACTAGGGAATGAATATTGATGAAATGTACTGTAGGTACTGTAATACAAACCATAAGATACCAAATGGCATTAGAAAAACATTTGAACGTTGGACTTAAAATCTTCAGAGAACAGAAATGTTCTAAACATGAAATAAGTAAAAGTTTCTTTATTCTTTGTTTGACCATGTCAATATAATTGGCCAAAGGCTTGGCTATCAGGTGACAATAACTGCAAAACTCTATAACATCCCTGGGTATGGATCTTAACAGCATATGCAATATACAATATATTGCCAAAAGTATCGGGACACTCCTCCAAATCATTGGATTCAGGTGTATCACCAATCACCTCCATGGCCACAGGTGTATACAATCAGGCACCTAGGCATGCAAACTGCTTCTACAAACATTTGTGAAAGAATGGGTTATTCTCAGGAGCTCAGTGAATTCAAGCGTGGTACCGTGATAGGTTGCCACTTTTACAATAAGTCCATCCATGAAATTTCCTTGCTACTAAATATTCCGCGGTCAACTGTTAGTGGTATTATACCAAAATGGAAGCAACTTGGAACAACAGTGATTCAGCCACGAAGTGGTAGGCCACGTAAAATGACAGAGCGGGGTCAGCGAATGCTGAAGCGCACAGTGCACAGAAGTCGCCAACTGTCTGCAGAGTCAATAGCTACAGACCTCCAAACTTCGTGTGGCCTTCAGATTGGCACAACAACAGTGCGTAGAGAGCTTCATAGAATGGGTTTCTATGGCCAAGCAGCTGCATCCAGGCCTTATATCACCAAGTGCAATGCAAATCGTCGGATGCAGTGGTATAAAGCACGCCACCACTGGACTCTAGAGAAGTGGAGTGACGAATTACGCTTCTCTGTCTGGCAATCCGATAGACATGTTTGGGTTTGGCGGTTGCCAGGAGAACAGTACTTGCCTGACTGCATTGTGCCAAGTGTAAAGTTTGGTGGAGGGGGGATTATTTGATGTGGGGTTCTTTTTCGGAGGTTGGGCTTGGCCCCTTAGTTCCAGTGAAAGGAACTCTTAAGGCATCAGCATACCAATACATTTTGGACAATTTCATGCTCCCAACTTTGTGAGAACAGTTTGGGGATTTCCTATTCCAACATGACTGTGCACCAGTGCACAAAGCAAGGTCCATAAAGACATGGATGAGCAAGATTGGGGTGGAGGAACTTGACTGGCCTGCACAGAGTCCTGACCTCAAACCAATAGAACACCTTTGGGATGAATTAGAGTGGAGACTGCGAGCCAGGCCTTCTCGTCCAACATCAGTACCTGATCTCGCAAATGTGCTTCTGGAAGAATAGTCAAACATTCCCATAGGCACACTCCTAAACCTTGTGGACAGCCTTCCCAGAAGAGTTGAAGCTGTTATATCTGCAAAGGGTGGACCACCTCAATATTAAACCCTACGGACTAAGACTAGGATGGAATTAAAGTTCATGTGTAAAGAAAGGGTCCCAATACTTTTGGCAATATAGTATATACACTAAAAAGAGTTGAGAAGTGCAAGAAATTACTTCAGGGGTTATGCCAACTCTGTGATTAGTAACTGGTGGTGCAATGAAACCGCTATAATATATGTGCACATTATAACTGTCAGGATCTGGACTCAAGGATGTGGATGATGGTTACACGTGCAGGGCACCTTAAATAACTGGAGGGGTGTGAGCAGTACAGGCCACAGGAGAAAGTTAAGAATACAACTAAGAACTGAAGCTGTGTAACACAAAGGGGCAGCTGGTAGCCAAAGCCAAAAAGATCCAAGAGGCAGCTTGGGAGTCCAAGCCCAGTACTGAGCAGGTAGTGTGAGTCTAAGGGCAAATCCGTTTTCACTAGAGCTCCTGATGGCAAAGATAGATTTTGCTGTGGGCTGACCCCAGAGCTTGACCTCCCTAAGTTACCCTACTTAGGGACAAGGATACCAGGAGACAAGGCCAAAAATCAGGGTAGATGGAGGACGAGGATCACCAGGAGACAAAGGAAAATGTTAGGGGCAGATGAGGATTACCAGGAGACAAAGCCAAAGGTCAGGGGCAAACAAGTATCACCAGGAGACAAAGGCAAAGGTCAGGGACAAATGAAGATCACCAGGAGACAAAGTCAAAGTACACCAAAACAGCAGTGAGAAGGTAATACCTGACATCACTACAAGGCTCTGGGTCACAGTGACTAGCCATTAATAGCTTTGCTTGGGCAGCAAGCTGTGAGATGCACAAAGTTTAAATAAGGTGAGACATAGAAAGGAACTACTAGATTGGCCACAAGCTGACAGCACTGATTGGCTGAGAAGCTGCTATTACAATCAGCAGGCTAGACCAGGTCACGCCTAAAGTTGCCAGACCAAAACAAAAGCAAGGTAGGAACAGAGCACATGCTAGTGGAACTGCAAGAAGCAACAGCTAGCTGCTGATCTGTGACACACAGGTTTGTAGAACTACAAGTAACAGCTTGTGCTGATCAGAGACAGTACCTCACATAAAAATACAAAGCATATACAGTAAATGCAAGCTATATTGACAGCTGTATTTTTCATTGTACCTGTGACAAACCAAATAACTATATGCAAAGTGCAACCTACTATATCAATCAAAATTAAACTCTTATTGGTTTACCTTCAGTAAATTGTAATGTGATCAGTTGTGTTTTGCTGAATTATGTGCTTTATGTTTGCTCTTTTGCAATACTTTATTAGATAAGTCTGTACAGAAAAAAAAAAAAAATGTCAGTGCTTCCAGTAAATGATTTACTAAGATGTTAGTGATCTGAGAATTAAAATGCTTCCTTCAGGCTGCCACCTACATAGTAATTCATTCAATGTGTGCTAAACCTGCTTGCTTGTTAATTTTAGTAGGTAGGCAGTTCATTTGTGCTGCAGCAGGAAGATAACATGTTGTTCTTTCTTCCCACGGAGGCTGCATAGATACAGCGAACCTGAAGGCATGTGAATACCTTGAACAGTTTTAATTTAAAGACATTATTTCAGAGTGTATCTTTACTCTGTAACACAGGAGAATGAAAATTTGCACCAAACTCATTCAAATAGACTTTTGTTTTGTAATAACACCAAAAAGGATGATAAGGTGCAAAGTGCAGTAACCAATACTGTCCGATTAGAAATGCATTCACTGTTATGACTATATTTATAGGAATATATTACTATTCTTTTTGCAAGAAACTTTGGTTTGTTTATTTTAGATTGCAGCACATAAATCACTCAGTGCTGGTTTACTGCATAAGTCTACCAAATTTTCTTCAGAAAGTAAAAAAAATAATAATTTCTTAATCTAACAACTTGCAAAGCAAAATTGTAAATATACGTAAGACAAACTCTGCAAGTTGCAGCTCATTGGTAGCCTTACAGCAATGTGTGACTTCATTTTGAAATGAAAATTTGGTTTGTTCTGAAATGAAAAGTCGGACGAATCCAAAATTTGAATAATGAACTGAATTGAATTTTCGGATCCAAAATCGGAAAAACTAAAAAAGAGAAAATCCAATTAGATCTGAGCACATTTTTAGTTTTTGATACGGGGAATGAATTGCCAGCTGCTTACAATGAACCTGGAGCCAAACTGCACAGTCTCAATCCTTAGGGCTGGTTCACACCATATCCAGTGTGTTCCGGCCCCGTTTATGCCAGGAACGCACTGTATTGCATAAACCAAGCCTCCCGTGTTCTGGGGCGGGAGGTGGAGTGGTGGTCCCATTCATGTCATGTGATCACACCGGAACCGAGGGAATGCTGTACCACACGCACCACACATTCTGGTGCAGGTGAATGCACTGCGAGCAGGAGGCATGTCTGCAGTACCATTGATATGAATGGCACCACCCTGCCCCCTCCTGTCCCAGTGCATTTAAGTGAACGAAGCATGCCTGATCGCCCTGGATATGGTGTGAACTGGCCCTTAGGGGTCGTAAACCTTAGCCATTTAAAAACTAGTTTTGGAATAAAGAACAAGTACAGTAATCAGTAGTTTACTAACTGTAGAAGAAAATGCTTGCCCTCTGAGACAGTATGTTTAAAGTTGTTCTGCAGCATCATGTAATTTTCTGAGTAGCAGGGAGCACTAGAAGTGGTTATAAGCAGAAGGAGAGAAAAGTTGATACATTGTTCTGTGGTGTTACCAATTAGTGAGTCATATTTTGTAAATTTCGGCTCCAAATAAATTTTCATAACTCCTCCCCCCCAAAAAAAAAAATGGAATCCAAAAAGTTTAATCTGCATAGGCCAGTTATAACCTTCATTTCAATCTAACGCCTTACTCTTTAGCTAACCTAACCACTAAATGTATCACTACAACTAAACCTAACTCCTTGATTTTTTACTACAGAATCTATCATTAATTTATCTCTAGTTGTAACTTCTAGAATGAGATCCTAATAGGTTGGACTTGATGGACTAATGTCTTTATTCAACCTCAAATACTATGTAACTATGTAACCATAATCCCTAATATCTAAAAGTAAGGTGACCCCGTCAGCACAGGACCCAAAATCTTACCTGCTAAAAGAAGAGGTAATATATGTATCTTTCCAGTGGCCTGTGTCTTAAAATGCTGCTGCTTCTCTGCACCTCAGCTGCTGGTTCAGTTGGTCGAATGGGTCATATACTGGTTTCCCCTGCCACCGCAGTGGTTCCTCCTGCAATATCGCACATTGTGTAGTGATGTTGGAGCTGGTTGGTCGAGCCACATAATGCGTTGCGGGAGCAATTATTCCACATCCACCCGGAAGTATGGAATATGTGCAGTAGTGTTTCAAGACATGAACCACTGGAAAGGTGTGTATATTTCCTGACTTTTTAGCAGGTAAATATATTCAACTTTTTTTATTGACAGGGTCACTTTAACCTTTTACACTTAACTTAAACCTAACCTATAAAGTAAACCTGTGCTTTGCCCATGCAGGGCTTAGGACTCTTTCCCCTTTTATATGGGAGGAATGGTGCTAAATAACAAAAATGGATGTAAAAACTAGTATGGCATAGCAGGAATGTATTCATGACTTTTCATAACTTGTAAATTTACTGAAAGGACTGCTTCAAATTTACTTTTAAGATATTTTTAGTTTGGTAAGGAAAATTAGTTGTGTCTGCATTGTTTGCACCTCTTAAGGAGGAGTGAGGTTTTGCAGAATTTCTGTTTCTGTACTTATTTTGGGATTGTTATTTATTTAATTTTTTTTAGAAAAAAGATCATTTAAATATGATTGCTGTGGACAATGCAAATATCTCTTTTTTGATATATATATATATATATATATATATGTCAAAAAAGACAAAAACGTAGTATTGCAGTGTGCAATGATACCTTTCTTATTGGACTAACAAAATATATAAAAGACAAGCTTTCGAGAGTTTACCTCTCTTCTTCAGGTCAGAAGCAATACAGTGTGAGTTTAAGGGCCAACCAGTTTTCACTAGAGCTCCTGTTTATTTATATATATATATATTTTTTATTGCAAAGATGCAAGGATACTAGAAGGCATGCTCCAGTAACTGAGTTCAGGGCTTCAATAAGTGGGGATGAGCTATCTACAAAAACGTGCGAAAGTTTTAATCATATATAAAGTACATCATGAATAAAATTGCATCCTTGCCAGTAATATTGGTTCTCCTATGTGGATTAACTTACAGGACAGACTTTAGACATTTCCAGGTTAATTGAGTTGGGTTAGATCAGTTTTCCAAAATTTTCCAAAGAAGAAAACTGCAAATGTAGAGGTAAAGCCAAATCGGCTTTTTTTTTTTAACGGTCCGAAGAGGTGTATTGATCAAACGTATTTGGTTTACCTGGAATATAAATCATGTACTGTAACACAAAATGGCATTCATTAACACATAATGACATTCATTATCACTATAGTTAGAGGAACTTCAGGAATGCAAAAAGTTAAGTTGGGCGCTACCCCTGATCTCCAAGGTTCAACTGCACATTTTTCTCTAGAGGCACAAATACATTCTGAATAATATACTCAGCCAATCCTTGATCCTGCCTAGCTGCTAGACCAGTTTTCCACAGTTCTCACTCTGCACTGCCTCTCTGGGTAAGCAGTTTTAATTACCACCTATATGCTCATGATATTCAGATCTAGCTCTCCTCACCGGATCTTTCCCCCACTCTGTTGGTTTGTGTAACCTATCTGCTGTTTCAAAATTACCTCCTCAACCTGAACCTCTCTAAGACCGAACTCCTTGTGTTTCCTCCCTCTAAGGTTACCCCATGTCCATGTCTCTTGAGGTTGATGGAGTTACTATTTTCTCTACTCCACAGGCACGTTGTCTTGGTGTGCTTTTTGACTCTGACCTCTCCTTTTTCCCTCACATTCACTTCATCACTAAATTGTGTAATTTTCATCTGAACAACATCTCTGGAATTCGACCTTATCTCACTGAGGTAACCACCAAAATGCTTGTCCACTCACTAATCATTTCCCAACTTGACTACTGCAGCCCTCTTTTCATCGGCCTGAAACATGCTCAGAGTGTCCCCTTTCAATCCATCATGAACATTTCAGCCAGAATAATTTACCTTACCTACAAAGCTCTGCATAATGGCACACCACCTTACATTGAATCCCTAATTAGAAGATATACTCCAAATTGGCCCCTTCATTCCACTAATGACCTAAGACTATCCTGCTCACTCACCTGTACACCCAACTCTCATATACAGGACTTCACCAGGGCTGCTCCCACCTTCCTATATATATTTTATGTCTGGGATACTCTTACTGAATTTTCTGGCTCACTGTCCCCTACCATAGAGTCCTACTCTTTTGTCATTCTCTCTAAAGGAAGAAAACAAATTCCAATAAAAATAATTCATTTGATAAGATCACAACAGGTGGGAAACCTGAAAGCTAGATACAGTGTTTCTATTATTACCTTGTCACAGACTTTGAAGCTGGTGGGTGATTCAACTCACTAATTTCTGGCTCTTTAATGCCAGTATACTGTATGTCAAAGCCTAGGCTTTGTAAGTTTCAAATAACAGATTATTTTCAATGACATTGGAATAGGTTCACATGGTATTTCTACTTTAGAGCTCACAGAGGATGATTCATTAAAACTGGAGAACTAAAAATGACAGAATTGGAGTTGTTACTGATAGTGACCAATCAAAATGCTCATTCACTGTATCCAGCTGGACCGGAAAAGTTGCTGTTGTCAACCACTCAACTTTTTTTCTAATTTTCTCTTTTCTCATTTCTTTTAAAGTTTGCACAATAGCTGCAAACATAAGTTGTTTATACAGTATTTATATTCAAAGAATCTTTGGTGAGTTTTGTTATACATCTTATTATTCCTTTCTGCAATATTCACTAGCTCAGACCAAGGAAGTGAATAAAATGTTCACCTAACGTGTCCCACTGAAGCATCTATAGCAGAACCTTTGATACAGACAAAATTGTAATCCTACTGGGGCTGTTATATCTCCACGCTCAGCCTGCCTTGGTTAAGTAAGGAGCTAATGATTTTTCCAGAGATATGACACAGTTGTGGTAGAAATCTGCAGCTGTGATGTATTCTTCCTTTAGCTCTTTCTTGTCAGGGTGACTTTGTTATATTACTTTTTAAAGGAAACTATTGAAGGAATGTAATTGTAGAAATACAGTATATGAAAGGCAATTTTAAATATACTGTAAATGTTCTAAAAAAGCGGACCTTTCCCCTTTGACTAAAAATCACATCCGCATGCAGCTCTGCATGCTGATATGAAATCATCTTTCATTTATTAGCTAAACAAATTTTTATTTTTATTTTACATACAATTTCTTTTTTTCTACTTCCTGGTCCACTTTGGCCTGGGAAACATCAGTAACATCAGCAGAGCATTGCTGGGAAATCTCATCTGTAATCTCACTAGATGTCAGGGAAAGACATTTTCCTCCCCTGAGATAATGTGCCTAGATAATGTCCTAGTCACATGTGCCAGAGTTCCAGCAAGTAAAGGAAGATAGATCTTCCAATGGTAAAAATAGACACCATGAGAAGAATGGGGGAATAGAAAAATAAGGTATGCAAAAAATAAAAAGCCTGTAATTATCTAGAAGTATCTGTTTGTAGATTGTAATTACTAAACCTGTCTAAAGGTGCCCTTGTTGTTATTTTGAAGATAAGGGTAAGTTCCTCTTTAAAGAAGCACTGCATCAATACAGTCACACATTTAAAAAACTATTGGGAATGTGCTTCATGTCCATCCTGATTTTAGTCAAGCTTTGTTTACACTTTTTTACTTCCTTCAAAATCTATATATTGACCCGTCATGTCACCATGTTTCTGGTTCTGTTATACAGGATTCTATCCTCACTTTTACAGACCTTCTCTTTAAAGTGATACTAAACTCAGGAGCTTTATCTTAAAAATGCATTCAAGTATCTTAACTATTAACAAAAATGTATCTTATTTGTGAATCACTCAACTGTTGATCCTCAAATCATCTCTGAATTCATGCTGGCAGTGTCCTTCCTTCTGGAGGATGGCTACTTTTGTTCTCCATGGTCCCTGTGTGTGTTGTAAAGTAGCCACCACTCCAGGCTCACTCCCTTGATGGACTACAGTCTCACATGTAGTTAGCTCATTCATATTGAAGTTATAGTCTATCATGGGAGCAAGCTTGGGGTGATGACAGCTGAGTGCTATACAAAGCTTGTTGTCTGCTGCTAGTGCAGCAACTGAAATCATGGTCAAAAGGACTGGCACCATCATTACTGGAGAGCATTCATGGGAGTCTAAGCACTCAGGCCAGAACATCTCTGGGATATTTCTATGGAATAGTAGGATTGTTCAGGGGTTTCTGAAAAGGTGTTTTGCAGGCCCCAATCTTCAGATGGCTATTAAAAAAATATGAAAAATTTACGTTAAAAAATATAAAGCAAACCATTCAACTTTATGTAAATCATAAATCTACTTTACAGTAAGTTTTCCATCATGTCCCATTTTACACAGTTTTCCTTAAGTAGTACTAAGCATTCTCTGCATTAAGTTAAAAATAACTTCCTGGTTGTGGGGGAAGCTATTGAGAGCAGAGGAGCCATAGGCTTCTTCTGCCATCAGACAGAGTGAATGGTGGAGGGAGCAGGGCCGTGGCTTGCCGCAGGCTGTCTGTGTCTATGGACGCACAGGGTCAGGCGTGGTCACAGCCCAGGAGCGCGCACGCACGGCTGTCTCCTCATGAGGAGACCCCCTTAACAAGAGGGGGGATGGGAGCAGTTTGGGGAACAACTGAAGGACATTTTAAGAAAAGCACCTTAAAAAAAATGAACTGCAAAATCATGTAAGTGTGGGCTTTCTCCTGGCTTAGTGTTATCAGACTGCAGTCCACACATTTCACATTATCTGTATGAACAAAATGTATAATAAACCAACTAGAAAAAGAAGAAAAAGGGGACAAAGAGATGCTTCTTTAATTTATATATTCTACCTATCTATGCATATCTACATGAGGATGGGATAGGTAAACACTTTTGGAATATATTCTATATGTATATTTTTTTTTATTTTTTTTATTTTAACGACAATGTTCTATATGTATATTGATTGCAATGCCAACAGCTGCTAAGTGCAAACAGATATAATTTGACTTGTTGGGCTTGGACTTCATGTTGTTGTGAACTGACAACTAGAGACAGAAAGCAGGTAAGATATTATAAAGAGTTTTGCTGAGGTATGGAAAAAAGTATTTAAAAAAAATGTGTGCAGTAGCTGGTAACAGTAGCAGCTGCCATATGCTTAGGAGCCGTTGGGTTTGGGGCCAATTAAACTTTGCACTGCTTGTTGTTGTGCTCTGGCTACTGGAGGAAGTATTGTGGGTGGCCTTCTTTACCATGTGCAGGATATAGCAGGAAAACAGAGCTGCTTAAAAAAAAAGGGAGTATTAGTTACACAAGGGCATAATGATGTCACGTGCCCTTATGTACCCTCTGTACACTTTAGAATTATTCTCAATGGGTACAGCTTTAGCTGCCTGTGAGCGAGTACAACAATATTAATAAAGCGCAAAGCTGTCCTTTCTTCCATGGTAAATTGATTATAAGTAGTCTGCTAAACTGAAATAAACGTCATATTGTTTCACTAGATAATTAATTTTTGACAGCCTTTCAGATTACATTGCCCATTGGCAATGAATTTATAGCGCTGTGATTATTATTTTAATGCTTTCTTTTTATTTCAAATATATAGCAAACATTTTGGAGAATCCTGTGTGTTTCTCTGTTTGTTTTTATAATTCTAGGAAGGTGCAGGGTACAAAAGGTAAACTAATTGGCATATGTATTGGAGATATCGTGCAAGTCAAAAATAGATTTGTGAAATCATTTTGTTAGAAAAATCTATATTTTAGTCAAATTTCCAGAGGTGCAGTGTGAAAATTGTGAGCATTTTCAATTTGAGGATTCAAGAGAAAAAACTTGAAATATTTCCCTTCATAAAGCTTGGTGATTAAAACTGACCAACCACAATTTATTTTAGGGTGGGGGGCTTGTGCCTATGAGGCACTGGCTGGCAGGTTTGTGTATGGTGTATATGTATCACCTAGGTTTCTCACCAACACACGATAAGTGCCTCTTGAGTTGATAGCGGGTAGAATAAACACATTTGTTGTTTTCTCAGAATCTTAATAAGTCCTGTTCTGGGTCTTGGAGCTGGGCAGCTTCATAGAGCTTTGGGTGGGAATAAGCCCCCCATCCTAGGTCCACATCTTACCTAGTGGCCAGACCGTAATATTTGTCCCAGGCCTTTAGATATGTGAGCTGACTGATGCTTAGTGCACTTGTATTTCATTGAGAACTGCAAGTCTCACTCGTTTCCCAGATCCTTCCAGATTTGAAAATTAGCAGCAGCCTGCGGGGAGCAGAACCCAACGATTCAAGTAAGTAGGGGGGTGGGGAGGTAACAATGTCACCATGTTTCACATTGAACATGGGTGCAACATGAAACATAGTAGAAAAGGTAAAACTTAACCTTGAAAGAACCGGTGGTGGAGACTGTAGTGGTAGGGGACTGAAAGCCTGGCTCAGTCATGTCAGTAATGGAGAAGGGCACTTTTATAAGGTAACAGTGCCATAATGTACTAGTATGCTGTGTATACTTGCACCTTATGGCAAGAGCAAGCCTACCCCAACCACCAAGTTGACTGTAGTTTTTTATATTCTGTCTCAGGAATCTAATCTGTGGAATTTTACACTTTCTCAGATTATCCTGCAGCCTTCCCTACCCACTCTCCCACGTCTTCCTAAGGACCTGCCATTTCACTGGAATAGCCAGTAGGAAGGTGTGGAACGCCAGCCGTCATGGTATAATTTTTTTTTTTCTTGTCCGGTTTACTTTAAATAAACCGAAGGGAAGAAGACTTTCAGTGAACTTGTATTCATTATCTCTTTCTTTTTACTTCCCACGTTATCTGGTGAAGTTTCCCTATTGTTAAGGTTATATGCAAATTAATTCCACATTTATTGATAGGCAGGTAGAATAGGATGATTATTCCTTTCTCTGTGTATTAAAATCTCTGCCTGTTACAGTAATTATTAATGTTATAATTAAAACATGATTGCGAAAACAGAAATTATTATTGTCAGACCAACCCCCCCCCCCCCAAGTTATCTTGCAATTTTTCACAGACATATTTACTTATTATTAAAAAAAAGCAAAATAATTTTATAATTTGTACTGCCGCTTGTATGTTGTTCTAGGCCTTAAAATAAATATAAAAACTATGCATTCCTAGGTGTAAATTAATACCACAAACAATGTATTTAAATGCTCTATATATCCATTTAATTGAAATTACTCAGTGTCTGTTTTTTTCTCCCCTTCTTTCAGGACTATACACTGACAATGTACTTTCAGCAGGCATGGAGAGATAAAAGGCTTTCTTATTCTGTGATTCCTTTAAATTTGACCTTGGACAATAGAGTGGCAGATCAGCTGTGGGTTCCTGATACATACTTTCTAAATGACAAGAAGTCTTTTGTTCACGGTGTTACAGTCAAGAACAGAATGATTCGCTTGCATCCTGATGGCACAGTATTGTATGGTCTAAGGTCAGTCTGTAATATATACTTGTACTAGATTGCATGGTTTCCATTTCCGAATGTTGACATTATTACTTGTCAAATATATGTTTGTATACAAAACATTCAGCCTTGCACATGTTCAATAATATGCATAATTTTGGTATATCATAGCTTTAAATGGACTCCATGTTTGGATTAGTGATATGCATTTTTCCAATGTAAATGTTGGTTAAACTTAGTTTAGTATTCTGGCTAGTTTCTGGGAAGGTGTTGGTACGTGCCTTTTTGTTGGCCAGTTGTCTACGCTGTGTGCAATATTTCAGCTTAATCGCAATATTACATCTTCCCAGGTTAGTCCCAGTATGGTCTAAAAGAACTCAGTTGTTAATCAGAAACAAGGTGACCATAATAAGCCACTAAGAGCTTCTATTACTGCCTAAGCTAAAAAAACAAAACACTTTGCTAAATGCAATAGCAAATATGTATTCACTGAAAATAGTTAGTTTTCCTTTTAATGGTAATTGTACTTTTTATGAACTAACAATGTATCTGCTACCACTGTCACCACATGTCCTGGTTACAAGTGCTGGGATAAAGAGAAGAGATATAATGTATACCATGCTACAGTTAATGTTGCATGTAAAGTTGGCATGTGTCATACATAATTATGGGTAACATGTTTACTGAAAATCCTTTTGGACTCTTTTCCACAGATTCTGGTTTAGCTGGATTTGAAGCTGCAATTCCAAATTTTTCCAGCTGATGGCAAAATCTGACATTGCTGGTTCTTCACTCTAAAACAAATTATGCATACTTTCTACTTATGTCTTAACAATAGCAATTTACATTCATGCATTATAAAAAAAAGTGGTTTTAAAACTAAAGTTGGTATGTTTTTAGTTAGTTAAGACTGTATTTTTATTTCTGATGCTTTATCTAATGTTTTTACTATTCATAGAAAATCTTTATTTTACAAACATTATACATGATACACCCATGACACAGGATTTACAGAACATTATAGGTTTCAAAAGAAAGACTACAGCAGAAACTGTTTTATTTCTGTCTTTTTCTCTAATTAAAAGTTTGTAAAGAGCAGGGAGAAGAGATGGTTCACACCTCTAATTGATTCAGCTATGTATATACATTTCAGGTTTAGCGGTTACATTCTGTAAACAACAGGCTTTAATCCAACAAAGATTTGACTGGCAAACGTAAAAAAAGAGACACGATGGCTAGAAATCGTAAATATGTAATATTCATTGAATTTCATATTTACTTATATTTACTTGACTAAAAATGTTTACACTTTAATTATTTATTTATTGATCATACAGAAAATACATACCAAAAACACTTTAAATGTCCATTAAATACACAGTTACACAAAGAACACTGCTAACATGGGAATTCATGCAGTTTGTGATGCAGAAATGGCATGCAGATTTAAAATGTGCCTGTCCCTCTCTTTGGTACATTTTAAGGCCACAAGTGAGAGATTAAAATTGAACAGAACTCTAAACTTACAAATTAGCCTAAATTATCCCCATTGATTGTAATAATGGAATGTTTAACCTTTAGTTTACAAGTCTGTTTCCCATTAGTACAACTATTTTGTCTGTAGTATATTGACTGACTGGTAGTGTAATGTTTTTATTTTCTCTAATTCAATTTGTTAGATGCTTTTACTTTAATGTGTTCTGTGTAGCACAGTGCCATCTAGTTTACAATAGTTAAAGTGTAGCTAAACCAATAACAGTATATATAGATATCTATATATATATATAAAAGTTTACATTTTCTTTGATGTGATGGCTGCATTTGTTTTCTTATTTCATACTAAGTAGTACATCAAAATCTGAAATAATGTTATCAGCATTTAAAGCTGTCTTCTGTAATCTACACAACTACAGGAGAGGGGGCCTTTTTTGTAGTCTGAATACAGAGAACAGCCTAGGTTGAAAACCTTGCTCCTCTATAGATAAAGTCCAATGAGTTAGCAGTTTCACCCTATGACAGGATAACCAAGTAGAAATAATGGAAAAAGGCCTTAAAAAAAGAACCTAATGCATATGTTACGGAACATCTACGGAATGTTATGCTGCAATGTTTATTTTAATTTTTTTATGGGTTTAGATATGCTTTGACCCTTTTGCTGCCAGTAATGGGTCCTGCACATCAGGGATCTGAAAAAGGTTCTTCCTATTGATAGTTTTGGGTACATAGCTTTTGCCGTTTTGCGTGTTCACACAGTTTTGAGTCTTGACATATTTGGTAGCTATTTACTTGACACAACCTCATCTTGTATTTTGTGCATAAACAAATTTGAATTATATTATGTTTGTGTGCACTAAAATAATTTTACTGTTTTTTTTACTGAAAATATAAATTTGAAACACTTGTGCAAATATTGTGTGACAAAAAATTGCAACTATTATTTTACACGGCTTACAGTATGTATTGGGGTTTTAAGTAATTTTCTAGGCAAACAATTGACTAATTGAAAACATATTAAAGTGTATAATGTCCACTATAAGTTTTGGATAGTATAGAAAGGTTAGAAATTCTGTCAGATGTGTATTGCAGTCTTTTTCTGCGAGGGGGAGATTTACCCTCTCTGTTTGTCTTGATGACCACTGTCAAAGGGACAGAAAGTGGGAATAACTCCCAGTGGGGACACCTGTCCAGAGGTTACTGTTTGGAGATTTCCCTTACTTCTACTTAGGATGGTGTTCTACAGTGCTTTTATTTTGCTAAAATACTGACAGAGTAAAAATAAAGATTATGCTGGATAATAACCCAAAAAAGATTATGTGCATTTATGTAACTTTCTTCCTATTCATGAGTGACTAGAAGTGAGCTAATTTGTTAAAATGTGCTTTGCATTTGGGCACCTGAATGTGGTCCTGTGCTTTATTTTTAAGGGTCAGATATTTAGGCAGATCTATAGGCTTTAAGTAAATGTTTAATATAAAACATAACATGTCCCATAACACTTCCCGGATTCTCATTGTGTCTTGCATCTCTTTCCATGTTGCTTGATGTGATGCAATCTCAATTTCTAAAGACTACATAGCCTCCAGCAAACAATGATAATGTTACATTGCTCAGATGTTGAGTTGTATTTCAGATGGTAAGCTTTGTGAGAGTTGTCACACAAGGAATTGTATATTCACAGGGCTGCGTGAAATTGTTTCAATGCATTGAGGAGGTATATCATATGGCAATCTTCAATAAGTAAGTTTACAAACTTCTAGTTATATATCCACTAATATGGTTTTTAGGAGTAGGTTAGAACCTATGGAAATTCAGTATAGAATTACATTTTTTTTTTTACCACAGATAACCTTTAAGGGACCATGTTCCCTCTATTAGTAAGTGCATGAACGTCCTTACTTCTCACTGTCAAAGAGTTTAAAAAGACAGTAAAAATCCCCACCTAGGACAGGTAAATCATTTTGTCCAGCAGAGACATTTTCATACATATTTGAGCAGTCTAGATTTCCTCAGATCTGAGCTGAATCTAATTTTGGCAACACGATTTGTTCATCTCTGTTTCTGATTTGCCATTTGCTAAACTGATAACTTTTGTTATATATAATATTATTTATATATAAACAATGCAATTGTAAAACATCCCAAAAGAAAAAACAGCAGTATTGCTCTTCTGTCCAGTCTGTTCTGTCTATTCAGGATCTGCAGTAAATATCAGAGGCTTTTATGCTAAGGGAAGGTTTAATAACACAGATAGCTATTTCAATAGACATTGGATTCAAATTCCAAGCATGCTATTGTAATGCAATGTTCACCAAAGAGCGATGTAATTGCAGATGTATTATTTTTATTTGACTTGGAATGTCTCTCAGTTTGTATGTTTGTTTGTAGCTATTAGTAAAAAAAAATGTTTGGTGGCTAGTTATGCTATAGCTATGGCTAGCAGCACCTTGTTTTCTGTGCCACTGCTTTTGGTATGGATTTACAGTGGCTGAAAAGAAGGTAAAATATGTAGTACCCTTGCCCTGGCCCCTAAACTTAACCTGACCCTCAGGCTGACCCTGACTCTTAATTGTTCTCCCTCCTGAAATCTAGTTCTTAACCCCCAAAATCCACTATTAATATTTAACCTCCATACAAACACTTAACCACACCATGAATCTTTACACTTAAACTTTAAATAAAACTTGAACTTTAAATAATACATTTTAAACTAAAATATTGTTAGTGGTGTTTTGTTTGTTTGTTTTTTACCAGAAGATTTGCATGTCTCTTTACCTTTATTAATGTTTCAGATTTCTCTGAAAAAATACATGAAACCCGGTCATTCAGTATATTCAGGTAGGCAGCTGACTAATATTTTAGGCACATTACATTGCTGAACCTAGACCTATTAACCAATGAAAGGCTCTGACCTAAAATTAATTTTCAGGGTTTAATAGCAAAACATAGGGATAATAGCAGCATGTTTTATAATAAGAGGCTTACAGGGGAACACATTAAAGTAATATGCCCCTTTAGCAGTGACTTATAAAACCTGGACAAAATGGCAATTTTGACAATACATGGACCACAAACAGCATTTATATATTATATTAGGGCAACAAACAGTTATTGTTACAATTTGTGAGCAGCAAATAGGCAAGCATTACAATATATCGGCAGCAAACAGGCAATTATGACAAAAACAGGGCAAAAGTGTCAATATGCAGACAATGGGCCACTGTAATAATATATGGTCAACTCCCCTAGATTGAATCTAGCCACACCACAAAAAAATCCCCCTACCAAACTCCAAGAAAAAATCACCTTCTCTCTTACCACCATTCAAAAACTCATCAAACCTCAGGTGCAGAGTAGGTTCTGGCAAGGAGAGTGAAAGTTCTCCCAGGCTTTCTTATTACACCAATAAGAAGCTTCCCTTAGCTCTGTTGTGAGATCTGACAGGACAGGGCTGGCAAATATATACTTGCAAGGTGTACCAGGCTGAACACAGCACAGGAGTGTGTGTTGTTCTCTCTTGTACTCCTCCCATGCCCCCCTACTGCTCATCTCAAGTACCCCCAGCCTCATGCCCTATGATACTGCTCATCTACCTCCAGTGCTCCTCTTATCCATATCCAGCAGCTCAATTTATTGTTCTTTTCGTTTCACTTCCATTGCCCCCTGTACTGCTTCTCTTGTCTGTCTTCAGTGGCACTTCTCTGTACTGTTTAAACTTTGAATTGTTTTCAGCTAACTTTTTTCTGGTACTCTAATGCACCTGCAATAGCCCTCTGTACTACTCCCCTCATTCTCCAGCTCTGGCCTTCTGTTCTGTTACTCTTGAAGAAAACAAATAGGAGTGCTACAACCTAACACGCATGCTGGTGATAGGAACTAGCATAATAGCAAACTGTTACTAAACAGTAACTATAGTGGGGAGACGTCAATAACAATGTAACAAGTATCCTGTTAGACACCTCTTCCTGTTTTAGGAGCTTGCACACCTACCATTAGTTGCCTCCATCTAGTTCCACATCATTCATTGTGAGTGTGCTTGACGCATCTGCATTTTTGCTATTCTGTTCCTCTTGTCTGCCTCCAGCACCTCTATGTATTGCTCTCTTGTCTATCTTCAGCATCTTTCTCACCTCTAGTGCCCCTCAGTACTTCCCCACTCATCTGCTTGCAGAATCCCTTGTCATTTTCCTTACATCTGCCGCCAGTACCGCCCATACTGCTTCCCCTGTTATGCACATTTTCTCCTTATCCAGAATCCCCCTGTTTTTCTCCTGTGTTCAATCATCTTTCCCCAAAACATCTGGACATGCTGTTTTGGCAGAGTTATGCTTTTACTGATAAGATTTTTAAAAATCTGGAATTCAAGCACTGTTTATATTGATAACAAAACTCCAATATTCTGCAGTAAATCAGCAAAGAGCTAGTGACTGGCAAATTAACAAGCGATTAGCAATTCACCAACAGCTGGAATTGTGCAGGTTTCATAATAAGTTTCAAATATGCATGATTTCAGTTGCAGGGAAGTCTACCAGCTTATACTTTTGGAATAAATCAATGAATTATTTACAGTAGTAACAGATAAACAAGTGGAATACCTCTTGGATTATTATTTTGCAATATACTATATTTCTTTACATTTCACAGCAATTCAACTGCCATGCATTTACGGTCACTTGACTTTTAGTTTCATTTTGTTTCATAAAAGGGTTTTGTCTTGTGCCTCAGCTTGTAATCATATTTAAAATAATGTAATGTAGCATTTTATACAATCATAACAAAACTAATGTAATGGGTACACACTGTGAATACCATCAGTGCTTTATGTAAAAAAAAAAAAAAACTGAAACCCTGCAAGGAATTGCCAAGTAAGTGTTCCATTGCTAAATATCTGGGACCTTACTTGTTTAAACATACAGGGATATCCTCTGTGTGCTGTAAACAAAAAAGGGATCTCCTTAACCTTGTTGCTTACAGTATATACGAGGAGTGGTGATTAGGGATGCACCAATACCATTTTTTCTGTATCGAGTACGAGTACCGATATTTTTTTTACGGTCGATACCGAATACATGATTGGCCCGGAATCCGGCGCCACGCTTTCTTGTCACCTAGTGATGGGAAGCATAGAGACCCCTGATGAAGTCACGTGTTTTGATGTAACGTACGTGGGGCAGAGCTTCTGATGTCACTGCACTGAGCTGAGCCGGACGAACAGGTTTTTTTTATCGCTTTGCTGCCATTTGCCCTGCTGGTCTGATCCAGCAATACCCAATGCCTGTACTGTTTACACCATTGTGAGTACGCATTTTTCATTTAATAAATTGCATTTTATTGGACGTTACGCACTATGTCCTTGTCCTTTTTCTCTTTCCACCTGGATTTATACTGGTACCTGTGATATGAGGAGACCTTATCACCTTTTCTGTGCATGGGCTTCCCTCCCCCATTAAGAAGGGAAAAAGCGCATTTGACCTAGCTGTGTGGGTCTACCTCCCCAGGTAAGCACTCACTTAATGCCATCACTCACTTGGTGGAGGTGAAGGTCTGCCTGCATTGTGTGATTATCCTTACCTGAGAGTTATATGCACATTGGCAGCGAATCATCTGAGGAATTTTTTTGCACAATCACCATTATATTGCAATATTGCTTTTTTGTCTTTGTGTAGATATATTTTCTATGCCTCATTTGTTTGAAGGCTCATATATGTGACTCATTTATATATGTTTCAATTCATTAGATATGTATGATTATTAGCTCGGCACAATATTGTTTTTCACAAGCATAGAGACGGCTTCACTGCTAATCGGGAAGCTGGGTGGCCAGTCTTTACACGCTGCCCGGCTCCTGATTAACCAGTTTCCCGACCAATAAGGAAGCCGGGCAGTGAGTCATTACAGTTAGACAGTTGACATCTGAACAGGTGAACAGAACAGAAAGCTTGGGTGGGTGCAACGTTGTTTGCGGATGGCGTCGCAGGACAATCCATAGAACAATGAAGAGTTCACTAGCACTCCAAAGTCCTAAACGTCAAATCTTTTTTATTAGCATGACAAGATAGGTTCCAAAGTGTATAGCACTATAGCTATGCACTGTGAAACATATCCTGTCATGCCATATTTATATTCTGTAAACTGAGAAACTTATCAAAGTGTTTTTTTAAGTTAACACTGCTTTCTGTTTATACCACTATCTTTGGAAAGGAATTCCACAATTCTCTGCTCTGACAGCAAAAAATACCTTATGCTAAAACAATAAACCGCGCTATCTCCCCTTATTGTGAAACAGTTGAATAAGACCCCCTAAATCTCCAAATAGACCATAAAACAACCCCAAAACACACCTATGTGTGTATATCACCGTATATCAAACGTACACATAAAATACAATAGTTATGGTGCAACTTGGACCCTTCAAAAAGTCTGAGGACAAAACACGTCAGCGACGAGCGTGTACATTGCTGCTATCCTGTTCATTCCATTGAGGAGCTGCATTAGGACTATTTGCCTGCTGAATATTGTGAGATATACCCCTTTGTGGGTTACAAGCTGGATCCACTTTTTATTTTATTCATGTAAGTTTTTATTGTTTTTTCGCAAAATACATGTTTTAAAGATTTTATGGTATGTGCGATATATTTGTTTATTTATCGGTGAGCTAAAATCCCGGCTATGATCCATTTGTATAAGAAGTGAGGAGGAGACCGTTTTATTGATTCATAGCCATCACTTGTTGGAAGCCTTCACTTGGTTGCGGAAAGTAGCGTCCTGTGATTAATGTGATTTGACCATTTGAATCTGGTGAGTGGGGAGCATTGTTTTTTCTTCGGATTGGGATTATATGATTACACATATACATTTTTTCATCACTGTTTGAACTGATCACGAGTCATCTTTGTGAGGATCGGATGACGTTTTGTAATTTATATGGACTTTAGTTATTTATATATGTATATATTATATTATTGATCATTCTTTATATATGTACACACTATTCACATTGAGGATGTATGCTGATTGATTTGCATATCTTCGAATATTAATGAGTCACACATTATTTCACATTGTTTAATATATTATTTGCACCATAACTATTGTATTTTATGTGTACGTTTGATAGACGGTGATATACACACATAGGTGTGTTTTGGGGTTGTTTTATGGTCTACCTGGAGATTTAGGGGGTCTCATTCAACTGATTCATAATAAGGGGAGATATCGCGGTGTATTGTTTTAACACACTGGTGGCCATATTATTTTTTGCATTGTTGGTCTTTCGCTGCAGCTGTCATTTATTCCATATTGCTTTTGGTTTTGTTGTCTTTCGCTGCAGCTGTCATTTATTTATAAATAAAAAGGGGGGGACATCCACAAGCACGAATACTAATATTTATAAAAAAAATACCTTATGCAGTCTGAGATTAAATATACAGGTATAAATATCCTTAAACTTTGCAATGCGAGGGTAGCCCCACTGCAAGGTTTAAGTGCTTGTTTTATTCTAGGGATGGAAGTAACAAAGATATACTCAGCTGTATCTCTTCTACTTGGTTGCTAGACTGGTCCCTTCGGCCTCACTCCTGCTCTGCTCCAGCGATAGAATGTCCCTTGACATCCTCACAACCTATACACTGTATAGGATGTCATGACTCACAGGACCTTAGACCACCAGAGGGGAGTAGGAGGAGAAAGCCTGAAGGGATCGGTCTAGCAACCAGCTGGCTGCAAGATATAGGGGAGTGTATCTTAAGAATATAGTTTTTTAAACTCCATCTCATCCAACTTCTTAGTGTGACCTTGTGTCATCTTTACAGTCCTTAGTTTAAATAGTGTATGCCCGATACTGCAGTCAGCATTGATGAGTTTGCAAATTGCAATCATTTTCCTTCCTAGGTGCCACTTCTCTGAGGAGAAAATGTTTCATTTCTGTAGCCAATCTGCATAATTCATGCCCCACATGACCCTTATTAATTTGCTTGCTTTTCTCTGAACTTCCTCTAGTTTAAACACATCCTTCCTGAGGATTGGTGACCAAAACAGAACCACATACTCAAGATGAGGCCTAACCACTGGTTTATAAAATGGTAGATTCATGTTTTTATGTCTTGCAAAAATCCCTCCCATGATAGTATTTTGCTGGCTGCAGCTTTAGCATTGCATTATATTGCTGAGTTTGTGGTCTATAAGGATCCCCAGACCTTTTTCCATCCCCAACTTTCCCAGAGGAGCACATCCTAAACAGTATTTGTCATGCATGTTCTTGGCTCCCATGTGCAAACTTTAACACTGTTATTCACTAGGGTGTAGAGTTTGGAGAAGGCAGGAGAGGGGAACAATCTAGGACAACATAGCTGAACTGGGAAGTGAGCTTAATTGGATTTTTTTTCCAAATCAGCTATTTTGTCCTAGATTGTTCATTGCTATTGCCTTCTCCAAACTCTTCATCCTTTAGTGAATAACCCTGTACATGTTTTAATATTCACACTCCTCTTCCATGTTGCTGTCTACACCTTAATTTTATCAAGGCCTTGGCTCAGCGATTCTGTGTCTTGTTTTTGTTGAAGTTTTTGTCCTACATTTCTTGGTATCATCAACACTGATATGAGCTATTTTTATTTCAACCTCTATATCATTTAGTAATAAAAAAAACAGAATTGGTCCCAGGACCAAACCCTGGGGAACTCCACTAATGACTTTGGACCATTTAGAAAATTAACTCTGTATCATAACCCTCTGGCTGCATTCCTGTTTTCTACCCATGTACATGCTATTCTTGTTCCTGTGACCAATGAAAAATATTGGATTTCCCATCACTTTTTATCTCAGTGACCGTGGTCACCAGAACAAATAAAGAGGGTACATTTCCCCAGCAGGGACACAGACAACAATAGAAACCATGCAATCTATCCAAAACTAAAAAAAAAAGTGTGTAATTTTTTTAAATGAACATATCATTTCTCTTTAATTATATAAAAAATACATAAGAATACATATTTTAAGCACCTATACTGTAACTAAAGTATTTTCAATATTTACTATTAATCTTTTTATTTTCAAAAGGTTATTAACCATTTTGGAAGTATTTTTTAGTCTCTGAAATCAATAAGCTTTACAAATTCCAAATGAAGAACACATTTTGATGAGGAGTAAATTTTTTACCTGTCTTTCTTTGCATTCCAGTCTACCCTGAAGTCAATGCCTTCAGCCTTTTAAACTGGATTCCTTGAAGCACTCCAGAATCAACATCATTTAGAAATGTTAATATTATATTGCACAAGTCCTGTGGGCCACAAATGTACCTCAAAGTTGTTTTTTTGTTTTTGTTTTTCTTAGTTCACAGTGCACTGCGATATGCAGTAATAGACAAAACAAATATACACTGAAGACACAAAGTACCTTTCTTTGTCTTTATTTGTGCTGTAGTCATAGGTGGACCTCTACCTAAAATAAACTTGTCATGAGAGAAGTATGCTGCTTACTGTTGCAGATGTTGTCTTCTGAATATGTAACTTGCTTGCCTGTCATGCTGATCTTTTGATTCAACTCTTTTTGGTTTATTGACCCAAAAGAAGTTAGGGTTCTGACTACACTCTAACTATCATTAAGATCAGTAATTTTAACATACAATTGGGTACACACAAATGGCCCAAGCATTATAGCATGTTTTGGCCTAATATGGTTACCATAATGCAGTAATGCAACGTCCTTTTTCTCAATGCATCGTTTGCTCACCCCCATATATTTACCCCCCAAAAATTGTTCTTTATATATTTAGGCCACATTTCTTTGGCCACACAAGGGAAATAGATACCAAACATCTCAAGCTTTAGCATTGCATGCACCTGTGAAATTGCAAAAATTATCATACCCAAAATTGCCCATAGGCGACGCTTTAAAAGCTTTTAGTTTTGGATAACATATTAATTATTTAAAATCTCTGTTTCTGCTTTTATTTGTTTGTGACTGCATTATTTTACTTTTTGCCCCTGTGGCACCAGAGAAAGAAATTGGGGTAGAGGTTTCTTTTTGAGTTGAGCCTCAGGGCCCATTTACATCTTGCCATGCTGGTGTGTTGCCCTAATGCGCACCTGTAAGCGAGCATTTTTTTAAGCCAGCCATTTCAAAAAAGGAACATCTACCACTTTGCCGTGCGTTACTGTGTTTTGCAATGCACTTCAACTCATGTGTGTTCCTTGAGATACCATTGAAAATGAATGGCGCCACAATATGCTGGCACATGTGCATTGACATACATTGTGGTAATGTGCACATTAATTAGAATTCTACCTCAAAACAACAGTGCCCTAATAAGTGCTTCAACCATGAGCTCACTACAAAGATTTTTCAGCTTGTTGAAAAATGTCTATAAAAAAGGCATTACATTTATTTATTTTTTTACTGCACTTTCTGAGCCTTCCCTAAGGCAAAGTACATTGCAGTTGGTACCAGTGTGTTTTAGGGTGGGCAGATATCACTGTTGGTGAGATATCCACCCAAGCTAAAGCTACCCAACGAAAATCTTTAGGAGCTATAAAGTTTTCAACTTTAAAACAGTTCATTATTCAGAGTTCTGCAGTCACAATGACACTACCATTTGTAAAAGGTTAATACAATCTAGATGTTTTAAAGACACTAATCTGGGTAATTATGTGACTTCTTAGGCCTGAAACAGTTAATTAGCACACCAAAGGCTATTATTACTTCAATGGTAATTAAGCTCAAAGTAGAAACTGGCACTTTTGCTTGTGTCGCGCAATCTGTTCTCTGTAGTAGTGTAGCATTTATGAAAATCAAACCGGGCGATAAAGCATAGATTCAGAAGAGGTTGTGCGAGTATAGGGAGCCATGGTTGCCATCCAGAATGGACTACAAACATGTTCAGAAATGAAGGGCATCAAACCAAAAGGTGAAAGGGTCCAAAAGTGCCCTTTCATTGTTTACAATTCACGCAAACAAAAAACAGGCAAAAAAAGCCTTAAAATGTGAATATATTTTTTAATATGTCCCAGTTGTCACTTGATTTTTTTCCAATATTTTCACCAGGTAATCCTGTGAATAAAACTTTTTGTGCCTAGATGGCTTTGTTCACTCCTCCTCTGTATCTATAGAGGTAGCCATGGTTGCCTCCTGGAGTGGACTTTTAGACTCTTTAACCAAAAGGTTAAAGAGTCTAAAAGAACCTTTTAATGGTTCACAATTCACTTAAACAAAAACATCCAATGCGTTTAGGGGCAACAGCACTCTCCTTTTATCAGGGATTAGAATGGGATAAGGACTTGATTGGACTCAGGAGATACCATACCTAAATTGATCTCAAAACGAGTTGAACTGAAGATCTAGGTTAGGGTTGGAATTGTAATTTGTGTACTATACAAAATTGACAACAACACAAAAATGCGGACCTGAGATATGCCATGGTCCGGGTGGACGGTATGCCAATAAGGGGGCAAAAACAACCATTTAGAACTGAATTGCTTTTATTCATTTCTACATTTCTACAGCCAAACAAGAAAATGCTTTTGCCATCTCTACATGAGGGTTTGGAACATATCTGACGAAGCATGCATATTTCCACCTGCCTAACTGCTTGATGGTGTGGGCCGGCACCCCATGTCGGGAGGCGGCTGAGGCTGCCCTATGCGGAAGGAGTGCCCTGCATAACGTTTGGGATTCTCCCCTAGCTGCCCAAGGAGTACCCTGACGTGTGTGACGAACTGCTGCTGCGACTGGGAAAGGCAGCAACGGCCCGTGCGGAGGTGTCGGTGATAGCTTGGCCATGAGACAGTCCAACACCGAGACGGGGCACCATGCGTTGCCAAACGGAAACAACTTGATCCATGTGGGTGCGCCTACCTGATTGGTTTTACACCGCTCGAGGTTCAACATATAGTGGTCCGGGTAACGGCATAAGTTCCTCTTACGTACTGTAGCGGCTATGGGACTGGAGGACGTAAACTCACCCGGTCTCAGGAAACCACAATACGCCAAGTAGATGGCAGCTTTTAGAAGTAAGCTCTGGGTAACACCGTACTGGGATCCGTCCAGCATAGCGGACATGCCCCTGAACAAGTGCCCAGAGATGGGCAACCTGGCGCCCCTGGATTGTGCCCCTGCTTTCTGGATACCTTTGAGGATAGCCTTGATGGGGTGAGCTGCAAATAAGGACTGTCTGTCTGGGTGAGTTAGGGACAGAAAATGTTGAACCCCCGCCAGATATAGCTGTATCGTGCTGTGCGCCAGTTTGAGGTCTGAGTGACAGTAGGCGATAAAGGCTAGTAGGTAAGATACGCTGCTGGGCTCGTGCATGGCGTATTTGCCTTGGAAAGTATTGAAGGCAGCGTCGGAGAGGTGTCTCTCTAATCCAGTACCAGATGCTGGAATATAGGAACTGGCGTGGCGTCCGTGTCTGGGTGCTGTTGGAAGAAAATATTGTATTTAAACCTGGACAAGGCATCAGCCGCTACGTTGCAAACACCTGGGATGTAGTAACAGATGACATTGTACTCGTGTTGGAGGGACAGCCATGTCAGCCTACGTAGAAAATACATGATCTTTAGGCAATTGGATCTACCTTTATTGATTATGTCGGCTGTGGCTTGGTTGTTAGTGTGGAAAATAACTGTGTGGCCTGACCATGACGGGACCCATGTTTTGGCTGCCGCTACTGTGGGTTATATCTCGAGTAACGATGATGTTCGAGAAAATTCCTCTATACTCTCCACCTCGACCGGCCAAGGGCCAGCGAACCAGTGGGGGCCAAAAATGGCTGCAAAACCTTTAGACGCTGCTGCATCCGTGACTACCTGTGGGGACGAACGGGTGGCATGCGGGATGAACATTGAGATGCCATTCCAGTCCCGCAGGAACCGGTCCCACATGAGCAGATCGGCAGGGCCCACATGTATGACCGAATCCTGGTTCGGGGCCGCAACAGAGCCAGCAACCGGGAGATAAATGCCCGACCCTGGGGTATGATCCGCATCGCAAAGTTGAGCATGCCCAATAAGGATGTCCCTGATCCAGGCCAATTTGTCCGGCAGCAACCTGGCCTGCATGGCAGCCGTATCCAGAATGACCCCCAGGAAAGGCAACGCCCTGAGGGGGCCCTCGACCTTGCATGCTGTGACGGGAACCCCGAGCGACCCGAAGGTGTCCAGCAGTATGCCGAGGTCCCGTGGCACCCTGTCGGGGGATTCGATGAGCAGAAAGTCATCGAGGTAGTGCAACACCTTCTGACAACGAGCATGCTCCTCCAGAATCCAGTGCAGGGCCTGGGCGAACCTATCGAAGTATGTAGTAACAGATGACATTGTACTCGTGTTGGAGGGACAGCCATGTCAGCCTACGTAGAAAATACATGATCTTTAGGCAATTGGATCTACCTTTATTGATTATGTCGGCTGTGGCTTGGTTGTTAGTGTGGAAAATAACTGTGTGGCCTGACCATGACGGGACCCATGTTTTGGCTGCCGCTACTGTGGGTTATATCTCGAGTAACGATGATGTTCGAGAAAATTCCTCTATACTCTCCACCTCGACCGGCCAAGGGCCAGCGAACCAGTGGGGGCCAAAAATGGCTGCAAAACCTTTAGACGCTGCTGCATCCGTGACTACCTGTGGGGACGAACGGGTGGCATGCGGGATGAACATTGAGATGCCATTCCAGTCCCGCAGGAACCGGTCCCACATGAGCAGATCGGCAGGGCCCACATGTATGACCGAATCCTGGTTCGGGGCCGCAACAGAGCCAGCAACCGGGAGATAAATGCCCGACCCTGGGGTATGATCCGCATCGCAAAGTTGAGCATGCCCAATAAGGATGTCCCTGATCCAGGCCAATTTGTCCGGCAGCAACCTGGCCTGCATGGCAGCCGTATCCAGAATGACCCCCAGGAAAGGCAACGCCCTGAGGGGGCCCTCGACCTTGCATGCTGTGACGGGAACCCCGAGCGACCCGAAGGTGTCCAGCAGTATGCCGAGGTCCCGTGGCACCCTGTCGGGGGATTCGATGAGCAGAAAGTCATCGAGGTAGTGCAACACCTTCTGACAACGAGCATGCTCCTCCAGAATCCAGTGCAGGGCCTGGGCGAACCTATCGAAGAGCCAAGGGCTGCTCTTGGACCCAAAAGTCAACCTGGTGGCAAAATAATACTGCTCCCTCCACTTGACCCCGTGTCACTGCCACAACGACTGTTGGATAGGCAACAACTTGAAGGCGTCCGAGATGTCCGCCTTGGACAGCCACAAATTCCTGCCTGATCGTACGATATGCTGTATGGCCTGGTCCACCGAGGAGTACTTGAGGCCAAATTCCTCCGATGGTATCAGAGCGTTCAAGCTAGGAATGTGTGTGGAATGAGGAGCGGACAAGTCGTAAACTAAACTATATTTATTTGAAAACGTACCGCACAGCAACTTGATGGGGCTGACCCTCCACATGGCAAAGGGGGGTTCTGAAAAAGGCCCAATCATGAAACCCTTGTTCAATTCCACCTGAAGCAATGCATCAACTGTGGGAGGGTCTGCCAGAGCCGACCTCAAGTTACCGCACTCGTGGGTCGCCTATGGCAGCGTGACGAAGCCAGTGTGGAAACCGGTGGAAAAAACGTCACCCAGAAATTTGATGGATCCGGATGCAAGGACAAAACAGAAACCAAGACATCCACATCCACCCGGCTTATTCACGGAGTCTGAACATTCCTGTCCGAGCACACGGTCCTCGGATGGGCCCTGAAACTGGCGTAGCAGATATGCAGCAACTGACACTGTGGATAGTTACACGACTTGAAGTTGTAATTATTGCATATCTGGGCCTTGCCCAAGCACCGTATGGGCCTGCCCAACTTGTCGACCTGAGCAGACGCTGGGCCGGGCAGGCTGGGCAGCAACCCAGGGGGTCAGGTTGGCGCGGTCGTGGGGCACCAATTGGCAGTGTGTGCCGACGACTGACACGTGGTGCAGACGGGCGAAGTGAGCCCCGCGAACTGCCTGCAGAACAACTCTGTCAATCTTACCCCAGTTGGCAGTAAACTGATATTGCGCCAACCCAGCCGCTGCCTTGGCCGAAAACGCCTGGTGGTAGCCTTAAAAAGCGTGGTCACCATACTTGTAGCCCAGGTCGACCACAGCATGCAAGTATGCTTCTAGCTCCACCCTCCGGTCGGGGCTCACGGAACATATCACGTCCCGGTAGGTCCCAAACGCTAGAACGAACTCGGGGATGGACAGTTTCCTGTTCAGCCTCGGGCCCCCAAGATGATGGACACCTCCCCGCAAGCATATGCCCTGTTATCCGAGACGCTGTGACGCCAAATTCACGTCCTTCCCCTCCAAAATGTCTTTACGCAAATTAATGGGGACAAAGTGTGCCGACGTGATGTTGGGAGGGCCGGAAGCCGTACCTGAGATCGGGGGCACTGGGGCGCTAGACCCTGGGGCACCCGAGGGGGTGCTAGAAACGTCCAGAGCCGCAGGAAGAACCGCGGCCTGCCTCTCCAGAGTCTCGGTCCGGTGCTGGAGATCGTGCAACGAGGTGGTAATATCGCCTAAAGAGGCGTGAATCTGAGTCAATGAAGCGACCACGGTCTGCATGGGCACTTGCTTGGAGCTGACACTAGCAACAGCGGGGGGAAACAGCAGTCGGAACAGCTCTGCCTTCCTCGCCGTGGCCGAAAAGGGGATGCCCTTCTTTTGAAGCTCCAGAGCGAGCTTGGGGATCGCCCAAGCCCTGATGGAAGGCGGGCCCTGGTAGGGGTAGCCAGTAGTGAAGCCAGGTCCCCACTCTCCGAAACATGTGACATCTCAGTTGGTCCTCACTGCAAAACACCGGAAAAGGCATGACCCCCTGCCGAATGACCTATCGTGTGACCTACAGTGAAACTGAGTGACGTGTGCACGTGCGGGGCCCTAAGCTGGGCTCCGCCAGGACAACGCGGGGAGCCGCTGTCTGCGACTGCTCGCTTACGGTCCGTGGAGTTAGCGCCAGACCAGAAGGCAGGGTGATCCGTCAGTAAGCGTAAATGCATGTGATGTGATGACGTACGAAGAGGCTGAGGTGCGAACGTGCACTAGCTGTAGTCTCCAGACCCCCGGACAATGTACAGTAACCGGACACCCACTGGCCACCCCAAAGGAAAAGACGTAGTGAGGTGTGTGGGGCTGGGGCTGGGTGAGGCCCCGAAACGCCCAAAAGCAGCCTGGTGCAGCACCGGAAATATAGTGCAGGAGGCCGCCAGAGTGCGCCCGCCAGTGCCGCTGCTCCCACCCAGTGAATGTGCCGACCAGCGGGCCGCCCCTCGGGTGCGGCCACCCAAGGCGTGGAGTGCGGGACCGCCGATTGTAGCGACAAGTCCCCCAAGAGCCAGGTGCGCGTGACCAGGGTGCAGAGGCGTGAGGCACCCGATGTATGCGAGCCACTCGGGTGCAGGTAACACCCAGCATGTGCCAGCCACCACAGCAACACTCCCCCCCAAGACTCAGGCGTGCGTCCGACGAGGCTGGGTGCAGAATACAGGAAGTGCAAGAAAAAATACGCCCAGGTGTGAACCCAGCCTTAGGGATAAACCACTTGAGTCAGATTTTGAACATGTACTCTTTACCATCACACTGCCAAGAACATATGCTGGAGTTTAAAACTGATTTATGTCTATTCTGGTCTTCTGCAGGAAACACATTGATGATTTGTGTTTAATTGAGGGAAAAAATATTTAAATTATTCTAATATTAGGAAATAAAAGTGATGTTTTGGTGTTTAGTGTTTTAGGTGGGTTGGATGCATGGTGCGGTGGAGCAGAGTGCATCACTTCCGGAAAAGTATATTTCAACCTCAAAAAGTTGTGTCCATAGACAGCTGTCTAGCATGTCTAGCTACAAATACAGCCCTAATGGTGCATCTATGGTCACCCAGAAAACACATGACTACTAACTGACTGCTATTAACTAGGCAGGCAGATATCAAACCTACAGTTAGAAAGATGGAAGGGGAGACAATCTCAAGTATGACATAAATATTGTTTATTGCCAGCCTTACTGTAATTTGTAAATTGCCCTTTTACCCTTAATACAGCAAACAGGTTGTTAAACTTGTTTTTCAATCCTTTCCAGACAGACCCTTATGTAAGTTATGCATTTCCAGGGTTAACTTGGATTATCCCTTCCATGTATTTAAAGATTTTAGGTGGCGAACTGTAAGAATGCATTAGGGAGCAATTGGCAGCAAACATAGCCATACTAAGCTCACCGATAAGCCTATTAGAGCACATTGGAACATTACCCAACCAGCTATCAGTTGCAGTTAAATCTGGGTTATCTAATTTCATACCCTTTTGGCTTTACAACGATAAAAAAAAAAATTTTTTTAAGAAGCACTATTTATAACATCAGACTCATGC
>NW_017306276.1:4608461-4616004 GCF_000935625.1 Nanorana parkeri | reverse complement strand
TGCAACTAAGGCTTTCTCTGCATTCTGTTAGGCTTCTTACTCATTTATCATAGTGGTTTGGGGAGAGGATTCAAATACGTTTGGAACTGTTTCTGAGGAATCCTGATGGGGCTTGTTTGACAGAATTTATGTTCTGCAGTAACCAGTACTATTCTTCACATAATGCAACCCTGTGGAATTGTAAAGTTAGTGTTCTCCAAGTGTAAATGATTGAACTAGAATGCCAAGGATTTTCTACAGTATTTACAGTTTTACAATACTGCCTGTGTGTATGTTCCAAAAGCACCATGCATGCAAATTAATATATTAAGTACTATTACTGTAATATAAACGGTGGCACACTATAAATAATGTGAATTAATATAAAAATGGAGGGGGCGGAGCTTGCTCATGGCGGCGATCGGCAGCAGTTTTTACTAGCTCCTGCACTACGGGCCAGGCATCTGCTTTATTCGCCTCTCTACTTCATCTTCCCTTAGTGGAATAGGTCCTACAACTAAGAAAAAAACCTCAGGGCTCCAAACAAATACCCGCTCGACAAGCCAAGTCGTATATGAAAACTTTTTTTCCAGAGTACACAGGACTCAATCGGCCGCCGGCCTAACAATATGGCGTCTCCACCTGGAGCCCCTTCCTCTCCGGCACACTCAGTGTTGCGCCCAGACAACTCTCTCACCTTCTCATCACATTACCGCCTCATCAGACGAAGACCAAGAAGAGGGGGAATTCAGAAGAGCCCTTAATCACCTACCGACGAAAAGGGACATGCAATCGCTCTTTTCCTGCTTCGAGGCCCTGCACAAGCGGGATATGGCAGATCTCCGCGAGGCGATCCACGGCTTCCACCACTGCGTAGATGCCATTGACGACACTCTCATTTCTCATCGAACCGCAGTGGAGGACATACAAACTATCGCGGCACAACATCATCAACAGCTTCAAAATGTGTGGTTCCATATGAATGACCTAGAAGACAGGAGCCAGCGGAATAATGTGCGGATCCGCGGCATTCCTGAGGCCATTGTCGCTGCTGAACTGGAACACATGGTACGAGGCATACTCAATTTGTTTCTAAACCGCCCGGCCACAGAGGCTTTGGAGATCGACAGAGTGCATTGTGTCCCTAGCTATCTCAATCCCTCCATGGTGCAGCTGCGCAATGTTCTCTGTAGAATACACTTCTTTCGGCTGAAAGAAGAACTTATGTCCAAAGTCAGGTGAGAGAGGTACTCTTGATTTCGATGGGGCAGATATCTCTATTTTCCCAGATCTTTCCCAACGTACGCTTGCAAGACAGAGGGCTCTCCTTCCTCTGACCCTACTACTGAGGGACTGCAATATCTCTTATCATTGGGGGTTCCCCTTTCAACTGATTGCCAGGAAGAACGGCAAATCGGCCATACTACGCTGCCCAGCTGACCTGGATGGTTTCCGGAAGGCTCTTGGGATCGCCTCGGTAGAGCTGGAACCGTGGCCGGATCCTCCTGCACCCGTGTTCTCCTCTCTCCTGGGCCGAGAGCAATGGAGGAAGGCTCTCCATCAGAGGAAGCATCGCAAAGACCCCGCTACACCATCATAATCATACCGATGATTGGAGACCTCCTGCCACTACTTTTATCGCTGTCTACTCAGGATCGTTTCGTCGCTTAACAAAGTTCCTCTCCTAGCAAATCACTACACCACGTTTTGGCAGTGTTCCAGTCGGTCACACCGGTACAGCTGCACATGGAAGCGCTTCAGTAACTGATACACCTTTGACTGCTGAATATTTGGACCCTTTCCGTTACATGACACGTATTATCTACTAACAAGTCATTACCGCAAGTTTAAGAAGAGCTCCAGTCTGCCACATCTACCCGGATGCACCTGGACCGCTCCAGTGACTATCCCACTCTGACTTGTAACATATTACCCCAAGTACAATCTTGCTTTACTTTCTCTCTCCTGCTTTTTCGTTCATCTTTTTTTTCTCCTTGCCTGTCCCTTTTCATTTGGCTTTTCTATTAGCTCACTCTCCTTACTTCCACCTTCTTTGATTACTGAATATATGCAATTAAGGGGTCATCACCTTTTGTGCTCCCTCCATTTGACACCTATGCTCTAACCGTTACCTGACTGACTAGTTACACCGATAATATTTTCTTATGTTAACGCATTGCTTCTTAGTTATCGTTATAACACTGCCATTACAGATCTAAAAGTTTATGCTGTTTTAAAAAGATATGTTTTCCTCCACACCACATAATCTGCTATTTAAGATAAGTTGGTGCTCTAATACTACTATAAGATCAGACCTCCCACCATATACATGTTATTAGGCATTTGATGTCTCGTGTTATCTGTTTGCAGACCGTCATGTGAAATACTTGCCTGATTCTTATTTAGGATAGCCATATCTTCCTTTTCTTCCCTTCCTTTTCTCCCTTCCTCACCACTCCTTCCTTTCCTACTCTACCGTTTCTCCTACCATCACTACTGCCCCTCCCTTCCCCCCTCCTCCTTCTTTTTCTCCCTCTCATTCTTTTCTTTTTTAGAGCTTCCTCCTTCTCTTTACATAGTTCCGCTGTTGAAAATGTCCTCGCTGAACTTTGTCTCTCTCAACATACAGGGACTGAATGAATCGAGAAAGCGTTCTCAGCTTTTATACCACATGCACAAGCGCAGGGCCCATATCCTTTTCCAACAAGAAACACACTTCAGAGGGTGTCAAGCCCCTTCATTATCCTCTCGTTACTACCAAAAAGTCTATCTAAGCAACAACCCGATCAGCAAATCTAAAGGTGTTGCCATATGTGTACATTCCTCTGTCCCCTTCACTACCTCCGGAGTAGAGACTGATGAGGAGGGCAGATATGTCTTTGTTAAGGGTACCTTAGCTTCCAAGATGGTGACACTGGCGAATGTCTACTTGCCCAACCAGAACCAAGTTTTGACCTTACTTGATATCCTTGACAAACTAGAGGACTTTTCTGATGGCCTACTGATAGTTGGGGGTGACTTTAATTTCACAACGGACCCCTCCTTAAATTCTTCCACTGGGAAGTCCCACACTCCCTTATCCCATCTTAATAAACTCAAAAAGTCATTACATAACCTTCAACTAATTGACATCTGGCGTATCCTACACCCCTCCTCCAGAGATTATACTTTTTATTCCCATCCACATCGCACACATACCAGGATCGACTTCTTTCTGACCTCTCACCAACTTCTCACTTGGTCTCCCACGGCTGCTTTTGACACCCAAATTTGGTCGGATCACTACCCTATTTCCTTCTCTCTTACTGTCCCGAATTATCCGAAGCGAACCCCCGACGTGGCGCCTTAACGAATATTTACTTCAAGATCCTACCACAGTGACAGCTGTTCATCTCACGATTTCCTCATTATCCACTCTCACGACACCACCTCCCTTCCAATACGCTGGGGAACTCTAAAATGCCTAATACGAGGCACTTTAATTTCTCATGGCTCCCGTCTAAAAAGAGAGAGGATGGCAGCCATCTCTTCTCTACTCCAGGACATACACACATTAGAGATTCGCCACAAATCTACTAATGACCGTACTCTTTACCAAACTTTGACTAAAAAATGCTCACAACTGCGCCTACTACTCGATCAATCTGCTTTGAAACATAAGGACTCCCTCAAAAGGGCCTTCTACGAGCACGGGGATAAATGCAGACGTATGTTAGCTCACTCCAATAGATCTAAACATACTCCTACATAAATACCTAAAATTACAGGTGAAACTCGAATAATTAGAATATCGTGCAAAGTTCATTTTTTTCACTAATGCAACTTAAAAGGTGAAACTAATATATGAGATAGACTCATTACATGCAAAGCAAGATAATTCAAGCCGTGATTTGTTATAATTGTGATGATTATGGCTTGCAGCTCATGAAAACCCCAAGAACCCCAAATCCACAACCTCAAAAAAGTAGATTATTACATGCAATCAATAAAACAAGGATTGTACATAGAACAATATCGGACCTCTGAAAAGTACAAGCATGCATATGTACTCAGTACTTGGTTTGGGCCCCTTTTGCAGCACTTACTGCAATTACTTTTGCACGATATTCTAATTATTCGAGTTTCACCTGTATGTCCACATCCTCATGCTCGGTCCATGATCCAGAGCTCATTGCTAAAACTTTCCACACCTACTACTTGGAACTCTATAATCTTAACAGACTCCCTCCCACACATTTCCCCCATCACATTCAGATATTATTCAATACATGCAATCTACCCCTCTCCCTGCCTTGTCAGAGGAAGCAAAACATGAACTTAGCCGTCCCTTTACCCAGGAGGAAATACCGAAAATAATACAGTCTCTTCCCCCCGGTAAAAGCACTGGCCCGGACGGGTACAAAGGCACCTTCTACAAACATTTTAGAGAATCGCTGACACCTATCTTAAAAACACAAGAAGCCCATATTACAATTTTACTGAAAGATGGCAAAGATTCCACCACAACCTCGAGTTACAGGCCAATATCACTCATTTACATTGACCTGAAACTCATCGCTAATAGACTGGGACGGTTTATCCCGACTATTATCCACCGTGACCAAGTGGGATTCATCCCCTTGCGCGAAGCAAGAGACAATACCATAAAAACCTTGACCTTGCTCCACTACGCCAAATCCCGTAAAATACCTCTATGCCTTCTCTCAGTTGACGCTGAGAAGGTGTTTGACTGCCTCAATTGCGACTTTCTCTTACTCACCCTCGAACAAATTGGCCTTCCATCTCCCCTTATCGCACACATAAAAGCCCTATACCACCTCCCCACGGCTAGGGTGCGTGTCAATGGTCTTCTCTCAGATCCCATCTCTATTAGTAACGGCACTCGTCAGGGCTGCCCCCTCTCTCCCTACTTATATGTCCTCGCAATGGAACACCTGGCAGAGGCCATTAGATCAAACCCATCCATTCAAGGTATACCCGTAGCCAATGTCGAACATAAATTGAGCCTCTATGCCGATGATATTCTTCTATATGTTAAGAACCCTAGAATCGGATTTCCATCCCTACTGGAGGAATTCCGCAAGAACGGCATCAGCCTCTCAACTGCAAACGCAATTCCCATTTCCCTGGCAACAACATCACATTAAATACTTGGGGCTTCGTATCCCCTCCAACTTGGAAGACCTCTATAAACTTAATTATTTGCCTCTTCTACAAATAACCATTACCAAACTCCGTTATTGGAGCTCTCTCAAACATATATGGCTAGGCCGCATGTCATTGTTCAAAATGTATTTTCTCCCCCGTTTCCTCTACCTGTTCCAAACGGTACCCATTTCACTTCCAGCCCCCTTTTCAAACAATTAAAATCCTCTCTTCTTAAATACATTTGGGCCCATAAACTGGCAAGACTGAGCTACTCCATCCTCATCCTCCGCAAGGAAATGGGAGGAATGGGACTACCAGACCTCAAGACGTATCACAGAGCCACCTTCCTCACCCACATTCTTATTATGTAAAAAAAAATGGTTACTTGAATTTATGTGTAGTTAACTGCTAACCAGGAGCATGGTGTGAATATTTACATGCAGTACTGGCATGTTAAAAAAAATACTGGGCGTCAAAAACACTATCACACACTACTGAATCTCTGCAAACAATTGTGGTCGATTTTCTGCGACATAAGATTGACAAATGTCTCTGATGTTGTTCCTGGAAAAGAAAATATGTCTTCTCTTGCTTTGCTACTGACTGGAAAGAGCCGAGAATTACTTTAATTTTAGATTTGCTCAGGACAAATCTTATAATTTATGAAAACCCAATTGGTAAAATCTCATGACATTCACTTACAGTTATATACATTGCTGCCAAATAGGAGCGGAAGCTCGTCACACCTTGGACACAGACCCAATACCTTACCCAGGCTGCACTTAAATTCAGATTTTAATCAAAGGAAGATTTGTCACGGTGAACATTTCAATGCTAGTAAGCTCATTTATTCAAAACATTCACAGTCTGACAGTATATACATCAAATAAGCCTGGAGGCATTTTGTGCTTTGTTTTTGCTCATAAAGCCTTATGTGACTCTGTACTGTAGTTTTGTACTGCACATGGTTATGGTCAAGTGGCAAGTTTCTCTTACGTTAGTAAACACATTCAATATTGTCAGTTAAATAGCAGTTTGGTCCTAGGAGGCATAAACCATTCAAAGTATATAGATAAAAAAGGGTAGATTTGATAATGGCAAATAGGCTGTTTACTTTGCAAGATAATTTTCCTTGGCTTAGTGGATAAGGTGAAGCTCTGTTGAGTACTATCATCCAATTATGTGCTAGCAAAATGCAGTTTTTTAAACATTTTCCTTGCATGTGATTGGTTATTCTTTGCAAAGTCAGTTTTCACCATATTCACTAAGCAAAGGGAAAATTCCCTTACAGCAGGGGTAGTCAAACTCCGGCCCTCCAGCTGTAGTGAAACTACAAATCCCATGATGCATCAGTCTCTGGGAGTCATGTCTGTGGCTGTGAGAATATTGCAATGCCTCATGGGATTTGTAGTTCCACCACAGCTGGAGGGCCGGAGTTTGGCTACCCCTGCCTTACAGTGTGAACAGCCTATTTGCTTTTAGTAAATCAATCCCACAGGTTCTTGGTTAAAAGGTGGGAAATTATAGCTTGTAGCTATAATGTAGGTTTGGTTCCATATCAAATTCAGTGACCTACTGAGTGGTTCATGCATTGCAAATATGGAATGTGGGGTAAATGTCTGAGTTCTGACTTGCATACTGTATGTGTCCTGGGTTTGGTAACTCACAGGATGTAAAGTGATATAATTTTGATAAAGCAGGGTGCACAATCTGGTGCTTTTTTCACTGCCCTTCAGTACGTATTTCATACTGGCTGATCTACTGGCAAATTAGAGTAATAGCAGAAATTAAAAGTGTTTAAGGCTGCTGAAATAAGAACCCAGTGAAGGCAACTTCTCTCTGCATATAGCATAGCTGTATAACGAGAGCTCTTAGCAACCTGTGATGCTCGGTCTGGCGTTCCACCCAGCTCACTGAAGTCATCAGTTGCCAAGAGCTGTGCAGGATGCTCTGGCTTGTGTCCTGCCGAACTCCTGGCAACCAGTGATGTCAGTGAGCTGGGAAGGACTCCAGATAGAGACGTTGATAATGCCGTCAGGCATGCTCCGCTGCCCCCGCAACCCCTAAACCACCCACGGCACGTGCTTTACAAAGTACATAGAGCCATTCCCATTTGCAGTCCTGATGGAGCTTCATTTAGATTTCCCTACACCAATATACCTAATGCTTTTAGTAGGAAATGGTGCAATCCAGAGGAAAATAATACAAACATTAACAGAGTAGGGATGCACAGATACAGGGTTGCAGCTGTGACTGGGCTCTGGCGCTTCACCACTGTCCTGAAATCATTAGTCTGTATTGTTTTAGAAAAACTGTCACTTGACCATGAACAATATGTATCAGTAATTGGTATATTTGAGGACAGGTATTGGTAGCTGTACTTGATCTGGAAAAAATGGTATCAGGTGATCCCTTA
>NW_017306276.1:4594584-4608254 GCF_000935625.1 Nanorana parkeri | reverse complement strand
TGATCCCTTATCTATATATATATATATCTATATAGAAATATATAAAATTAGCCATTTCCCCTCCCCGGTGTAGTGTGACTCGTTACAAGGTCTCAGGTGTGAATGGGGAGCATGTGTGTTGCATTTGGTGTTATCGCTCTCTCTCTCATACTGGTCACTGGAAGTTCAACATGGCAAAGAACTCTCTGAGGATCTGAAAAAAAGAATTGTTGCTCTATATAAAGATGACCTAGGTTATAAGAAGATTGCCAAGACCCTGAAACTGAGCTGTAGCACGGTGGCCAAGACCATACAGCGGTTTAACAGGACAGGTTCCACTCAGAACATTCCTCGCCATGGTCGACAAAAGAAGTTGAGTGCACGTGCTCAGCGTCATATCCAGAGGTTGTCTTTGGGAAAAAGATGTATGAGTGCTGCCAGCATTGCTGCAGAGGTTGAAGGGGTGGGGGGTCAGCCTGTCAGTGCTCAGACCATACGCCACACACTGCATCAAATTGGTCTGCATGGATGTCGTCCCAGAAGACAGCCTTTTCTAAAGATGATGCACAAGAAAGCCCGCAAACAGTTTGCTGAAGACAAGCAGACTAAGGACATGGATTACTGGAACCATGTCCTGTGGTCTGATGAGACCAAGATAAACATATTTGGTTCAGATGGTGTCAAGCGTGTGTGGCGGCAACCAGGTGAGGAGTACAAAGACAAGTGTGTTTTGTCTACAGTCAAACATGGTGGGGGGAGTGTCATGGTCTGGGGGTGCATGAGTGCTGCCGGCACTGGGGAGCTACAGTTCATTGAGGGAACCATGAATGCCAACATGTACAGTGACATACTGAAGCAGAGCATGATCCCCTCCGGAGACTGGGCCGAAGGGCAGTATTCCAACATGAGAACGACCCCAAACACACCTCCAAGACCACCACTGCCTTGCTAAAGAAGCTGAGGGTAAAGGTGATTGACTGGCCAAGCATGTCTCCAGACCTAAACCCTATTGAGCATCTGTGGGGCATCCTCAAACAGAAGGTGGAGCAGCGCAAGGTCTCTAACATCCACCAGCTCCATGATGTTGTCATGGAGAAGTGAAAGAGGACTCCAGTGGCAACCTGTGAAGCTCTGGTGAACTCCATGCCCAAAAAGGTTAAGGCAGTACTGGAAAATAATGGTGGCCACTCAAAATATTATATTAACCGATTAATCGAACTTAATAATCGGCTAACTAATCGATTTTGAAAATAATCGTTAGCTGCAGCTCTACTGGCAATAAAGTTGGAAGTCTGGTAGTCCTAGACCGCCATTCAGTTTACGTCTGGTCAGTACCCGATGGGAGATTCTCGGTCTGCCCCGTTTCCAAATACATTTTCGAATTAGTCTATGGAGTTACACAAAAGTATGAGGGAAGTGCTATAGGGAGTGTCTGAAATGGGAAGAATATTCATAAAAGTGTTAATGCGACCTAGCCATAATAAATTAGTTTTATTATTGTGCCAGGAGTTAAGGTCTCGCTTTATATCATTAAGGAGGGTCATATGATTGGCCGTGAATAGGTCTGAGTAGTGTTTGGTAAGGTAAATACCTAGGTATTGTAACTTGGATGACTGCCAAACGAAAGGTAGGGAGGATTTAAGCAAGGCCACTGCAGTGGCGGGTACCGTGAGATTAAGGATCTCAGATTTGCTTAGATTTATTTTAAAATTGGAGATGAGACTGAACGTGTCTTGTTCTCTTAGTAGTACTGGAAGGGAAATCAAGGGGTTTCCAAACGAAAAACAAAACATTGTCAGCATAAACCGCTAGTTTATGTTCTTGGTCTCCTATGTGTACTCCTTTAATGTCAGGGTTATTTCTAACAGAGAGCAATAAGGGCTCCAGTGAAAGGGCAAATAGTAAGGGAGGAAGGGGGCAGCCCTGCCTAGTACCATTATTTAGTGAGAAAGTTGGGGACAACGTTCCATTGATCCTAACCTGTGCCGTGGGGGCAGAGTATAAAGATTGGATGTAACTCATCATTCTGGGGCCCACCCCGATATAATGCAATGTGGACATTAAATACTTCCAGTTGACCATGTCAAAAGTTTTTTCGGCGTCCATTGACAGGAACAACCTGGTGATGTTAGATCTGGAGGCTGCGTATAGTACGTTAAGGGCTTTTTGAGTGTTATCCCTTGCATCTATGCCGGGGACAAAGCCTGTTTGATCTGGAGAGAGCAAGACGTGTAGTATAGAGTTTAGTCTGTCTGCTAAAACGTTAGCGTACAATTTTATATCTGCATTTAATAGGGAGATCGGTCTATAGCTAGAGCAGAGTGCCGGGTCCTTGCTGGGCTTCGGGAACACTGCTATATGAGCATGCAGTGTCTCCGGGATGGGGGTAGTTCCTGCGGGGAAGGAGTTCACGTAGGAGCATAGATGTGGGATCAGTAAGGCTTGGAACATTTTATAATATTTTAGAGTGAATCCGTCAGGCCCAGAACTCTTGCCGGTGGCCCAGGAGGCAATGGCTTTTGCCAGCTCTGCTTCCGTAATGGAGGACTCTAGGGTAGATAGCGACTCCTGGTCTATTTTGGGGAAGTGGATTTTGGATAGATAAGATTGAGTATGATGCGGTCTATGGGGGGGGTGGAAGGGTCAGAATCTACGTTATAAAGAGTTTCGTAGAAGTCTTTAAATGCACATGCAATGTTAGTAGAGGTATGAGCTAAGGGGCCCTGTTTTGTCTTAATCTTTGATATATAAGATTTATGTTTTTTTCTCTTAAGGTTCTGGCTAAGTATTTACCCGGTTTATTGCCAAGTGTTTTTGTGATAGGTAATGCAGATGGTGTTTAAGTTTAGAATCTAGTAGGTCTTTCAGTTCTTCACGTGTTTTAGTGAGTTTGAGAAGTACATTTGCGTCTATTGACCGCTTATGAGAGCACTCAAGGCAGGTATCTGTCCATGAGTTCCTCAATTTTATGTGTCCTTTCCCTTTTTTTCCTGGAGCCCTGTGCTATCAGAGAGCCTCTAATAGTTGCCCTGTGTGATTCCCATAGGATCCCCGGTGATATTGTAGGGGTCGTATTCTCGAGGAAGAAATATTGAATATCAGATTCAAGAGCCCTAACTATGATAGGGTCCTGTAGTAGGTATTCGTTTAATTTCCAAGAAAAATGAGGGCGACCGCCACCAGGGGTCCGTAGGGAAATCAAGACAGAGGCATGATCTGATAAAGTGGAGGATAGAATATGTACGGAAGACAGAAGTTCCAGGTGAAAATGGTCTAAGAACAAGTAGTCGATTCGGGAGTATGAATTGTGAGGGGGAAGAGTAAATTGTATAATCTCGATCACGTGGATGCAGAATCCTCCATGTGTCAATTAATTGCATGCGGTGGAATGTTTTTTTAAAGGAGGTAAGCTTCCTTAGTGGAACACTTGTGCGTCCCGGGGAAGTATCAAGCGGGGGATCCAAAGCAACATTGATATCCCCTGCAAGAATCAGTATACCCGCTCGGAAACTTGTCCAGTAAGGCAAGAGTTCTATTCAGGAATGGGACTTGGTTCTGATTAGGGGAGTAAATAGAGGCTAAGGTATAGACCAAGGTACCAATGAGGCCTTTGACAAACAAGAATCTCCCATCGAGGTCAGATTTAGTTTCCACGACATTAAAAGGAACCCTGCTGTGAAAGCTGATGGCCACACCCCTCGACCTGGAATTAGGGGAAGAGCTATAAAACCATTGCGGATAATGTGGAGAATTTAGTTGAACATGAGTATGGTGAGTTAGGTGGGTTTCTTGAAGCATTATCACGTCTCCTTTCAGTCGGCGTAGATGAAGATGGTGGCGCTTAGCAGGAGTGTTAAGGCCTCGTACATTGAAAGTTAATAGTCTCATGTCAGCCATCGACTCACATCAGGGTTAAGCATCAGTCTGAAGTAGGTTGGAGAACGTCGCATCCAGAAATATAGCCAGTCTGAGAGAAGGGAAAAGTACAAGTATAGAGTGTAAGAAAGAAAAAAGTTCAAGGGGAGTAGGGGTAAGTGTATGGAAGGTAAGGGTGTAACAACCATAAAGAACAAAATATAGCCCTTCATGATAAAACATTCTGACTCTGAAATGTAGGCTCAAAAAGGGTTCAGGCATGTGCCTTTTGCGGGGACCATGACTAGTCATGGCGGTAGGACCAATATAGACGTACACGTGTCCGGATATAACATCCATGTGCACAGAGTCCAAGAGGTATAGGCAAGGAGAGTAGTAATAACCACATTTTCTAATATTATGCTGAGCAATTTTTGATTAATAAGATGCATCCTATTTTTGGCATAACAACTGTAAGTGCAACGAGCAGCTCAAAAAAAACAAAAAAACAAGTGATACAAATGGGCAAAGGAGCAGTATAAGTGTGGGGTTTTACCACTCCTGTAGCAGTCAGTTCGGAATTGTGGTGTCGCCTGAGGCAACTAGATCGTCAGGTCTGGCGTCTGTTGGTGGGTGAGCCTGCTGGCGCAGATTTCCATGACGTATCTGCCAATGGTGTAGGAGGAAGGATGGTACCCGTCCAAATTGGGAGTGATGGGGTGCGGATGCCAAGCATGTCACAGAAGGCTGACAATTCCTCAGAATATCGAAGAGTGGCCATCTTGCCACGAGAGTGGGCGAGGAGGCAGGCTGGGAAGCCCCAGCGATAAGGCATACCTTCCGCTCTAAGTATATCCAGGAGGGGGCGCAATGCCCGTCGGCGAGCCAACGTTTCCCGCGCTAGATCTGGATAGATCTGTATCTTAGCCCCGTCAAAGTCCTGTATAGGCGATTCCTGGAGCTTTCGAAGTATGGCTTCTTTATCTGTAAAACAATGCAGGCGGCAGATGACATCCCTTGGGGTATCTGAGGGGAGACCTCTAGGTCTGAGGGCCCTGTGTCTTCTGTCAAACACCAGGGGGGTAGTAGGAGGTTTCAAGAGAAGGGTGTTGAAAATGCCCCTTATGGTGTCCTCCAGGTGTGCATCTCCTGTAGCCTCCGGCAAGCCTCTGATACGGAGGTTGTTGCGGCGTCCGCGGTTCTCTTGCTCCTCCAGGTTGTAGGACAAGGCTTGTTGTGTGTGTAGTATGTCCTGCATCTGTGTTTGCAAGACCGTAGCGTGAGAGTCCAGCCGGGACTCCATGGGGTTGATTTACTAACCTTATAAACACACCACGAACATGTATACACCTCTGTAGTGTGTTCCCTCCCAGCATGATCTATGGGTGGAATCTAAACACCTTTTGTGGTGTGTTGTGCAAAGCCCTGCCCTGAATTGCAAGGTGATGTTGTGTAAATTAGCTCTACATTGTGTTGCTTGTGTTGATGAATGCAGGAATGTAAATGCATGAGCTAACCATTTTTGTCTAAACTGTGAAGCAGCATTATATATGCATCATGTGCATGATGTTTCCATCAATGGCATTAGTGGAAACATGCTTATAGAGACTTTTTGGTTGATAAATACGCTTTGCTGGGTAAAAATCACACACACCTGGGGCGTGCGTGTGTTTAGGTTAGTAAATCACCCCCCTTGTCTTCCACTCTGTGGAGGAGATGGGAGAGATCACCCCGCAATTATGTGATGTCTGTCTTCAGGGAATGCTCCAAGCGGGCAAACATGTCAGAGAGTTCTGATTTGGTAGGAAGAGATCGGACCAAATCATCCATTGGCACAGTGAGATGAGGGCTCTGTCCCCGGCTACAATTAGAGTTGCTAGACGGTAATCCCGGGTCGTCTGACACAGAGGCAGGGGAGGTCGCGGCTTGAGTTAGTCGAGAGGCCGAGCCTCGTGGGGTCGCGGGGGTAGCTGGATCCGAGGTGAGGAACCGTTTGATAGCCCCGGAGGATGGAGTTTTAATCGGCTCTTGCTTACCCTTCTTCTTGCCCATTTTATCGGTAAGTAGGTGAGCTGCTAAAAGGTGTAGGATGCATGTACAGTGGGTGTAGTGCACGGAGCCCAATTCACTCAGGTCCAGCCGCCGCCATGACAAGGACACACGCCCCCCCCCCCCCCCCGTGTACATTTTTAAATCTTGAAAAAGGTATCATGGGGTATAAAGGCATAGTGATTGTTGCACTTTTTTGTTGCAAACAGTTGTAGATCCATTCATGTTTTATTTATATTGAAGCATGAGTGTCTCATGCCATTTTTCTTAATATCCTTTCTGTGCATAGTGGCTGTTGCAAGTTCTCTATTCTCTCATTTCACATCTTTCTAGCAATCCCTTAAAAGACACAGTAGAAACTTTAACCACTTCATTTCTTGCACGTGTATACCCCTTATGGACCAAAGCAATGTTTTGTTTCTACTATGAACCTGTTTGTTTGTCATTACTTAGCTTAAGAAAACAGAGAATGCATTACTAAACTAGGCTCTTTTGGTTTAATTGTTTTGCAGAAATTATTATTCTCTAGGAAATCTATAAACAAAAAGACATAAAGAAAGTAGTTTTAAAAAGTAGGTTTATAAACAAAAAGTAGAAAATAAAAAGCAAAGGGGTTGGTAGTGTTAATACTACCCTTAATAAGGGGTTAAATAGGAATACAGTTGTTTAAAGAAACTTGAATTTTTTGCAGGATTGGCCACATTTTGATAGCCACTCCTGCTGTGTAATGTGAAGCAATTTCTAACTGTCATTTTGACAGTCAAAATGTGTAATTGCTTGAAATAGGGATGAGGGAGCAGCAGTCGGGGGGAGAGAAGCTGGAAGTTAGGAAAGCATTCTGAAAAACTTGTTAAAGTTTTTTAGGATGTATCCTGAACATTCTAAATCATGAAGTTGTTAAAATGTGAAAGGAGGAATGATATAATTGTGTCCAGGAAGACTGAACACAGACTGATTTTGAAAGTATATTAAATGGCCACCTTGTTCTGTTTGCCTAATAGCATTTTATTTTGTCCTCTATCGCCTGTTTCTTAGTGAATCCCAGCAGCTTCCTCTTATTCACAAGCAGGAAGAAGTAGCCCTGTGTCTAAGGCTGCCCATACACCTTGCGATCATCGGACAACACTTTTCATCCGATGATGGAATTGGCGTACGATTTTCGTACGGTGGCCCCATCCTGCCCAGATTACCGCAAGGTTTGACCAGCGGTAATTAAAAGCAAGCACCTGGACGAATTGCGGTAATCAACTGCATGTATTTTCGTCTGTGCATGTACAGTGTAAATAGTACAAATTTTGACGTACGGAAACGCCACCAACCTTGCGAAAATCGTACGATCGACCAAAGCTTTCAAACCTGCTGGTTAGTGAAAGGTCAATTGATTGTACAGTATTTGCAGTTGTACACTGCCCATCAACCTTACGAATATCGTACGAAAACGCGATCGCATATGAAAATCGGACGATATGTGTAAGGAGTATGGGCACCTTAAGACAGATTCTGGTTGTAGGCACATGGCACCTGCATTGTATCTGTGGAGTGACAGTACGTCTGGTAGAGCTGGTTGGGGTAACTGCATCTTTGTGAAGAATTTGTCATGGTTACCTAAAAATAGAAAAGGTGAAAGACATTTACTTTGTATGGGTAGATGGGGCACCAAAACTCAGTTGGATTGTGGTGACCTTTGGGTCATCTTGTAGCAACAGAATTATTATAAATTATTGACACTTTAACAATTTTTACGACAGAGTAAACAGGAGCTAATAATTGACACCTTACTTCTATGAAAAACCACCACTACGCATTTACTAACTATTCATACATTTTGCTAGTTTGAAATGTGTTTAACGATTTAGCTGTAAATGCATATTTTCAATGGTATAATTTTCTTTACATAAGGGAATCTTTAAAGAGTGCAAATACAATGAAATGGTTAACTTTTTTTAAACTGCTGTAAAGCTGTTTGGAGTCACAAATTCTGTAATAAGTATGCAAATTTGCTTCTATAAATCTTGCAAAATATCCAGTAGACTTGTAGCCATCGTGTTGTAGACTTAATTGGATTCACCGTGTATAAATAAATTAAATTAGGTGTGGTGAGGTAAGACTTTGATTGCCTGCTGTTGACCAATTATTCTAATGAGGTTATAATAAACAAAAGATATAATAAAGCAACACTGCTTTTTTTTAACATACTCAGTTAAAAGTAACCAAAACTCTAGAGATATAAACTTCAGTCATATCATATGATATAGTTAAAAATAAAGTGGGTCAAGTTTGGGCACAGCTATAACCCCACACCCCTTATTAAAACTAGAACAATTGTACAACAAAATCTATTATATGGTCTACCAGCTGTTTCACAGATACAGCGGATTAAGTTGATGTAAAACAACAAGTGATGTAATAAAAGTTCTCTGTTGCCCCTCAATGAGATGGTACTTTCATATGCATAATATATTCACATTGAATTAAAGACTACCTTTGGATGTACCAGGGACCCCCCAAAAAGACAAAAGTTTATGCTACAATTCTACTAGCACACTTCCTGGTGGATAATCAAATACTAGCTTTCCCCCATTTGTCTGACAATTTCCAGTTTCTGTGACCAAGCTGTTGAACAGGTATATGCCAGTTAATTTTCCTACCAGTTAGTGATTTACAGGTTCTTCCACACACTTTACCCACCTGGCCTGATCATTATGAGGGTTGTCACTGGTGGATTTATTTGTTTTACATGACAATGAATTAAACAAAGGGTTGGGGAGATTACCTTTTATGTAAGCAGATGCAATTACGTTCTGGCGTGTTATTGGTTTTTAGGATACAGAAACTCTGGAGGAGGTGTAATGCTAAAGACCCTCAGAGATGTAAACAACAAATGTTTGATTTAATCTGTAAGCTAACACCCTTAACTAAAATATTAGAGTGTAAAATTGTATTCGACAAGAATGGTTTGTGGTTTTGACTTTGATGCAATTCTGGCAAATTCTTCCTCTGAGTTTGACTTAAATTAGAAAAACATATGAGTCATTTTAAGCTTCGTATAGAAGACAGGAAGTTAAAAAAACAAAAAAAAAAGAACTTGATCATTTCATGCACTTATATAAGTCCAGGCACTCCCTATTAACTTAAAACAATTGTTGTGTGATTGTTGTACCATCCTTGTCCCCTCCTCTCTGCAAGTAATGCTGGGCACACACCTTACAACCATTGCAAGACTTTTGTCTTGCAATGGTTGTAGGGTAATCTCAAAAATGTATGATCTGCCTATCTTGGACAGGCAGATCATACTTGCGATGATCGCAAGCCCGCCCCGCTGAGGGGCGGGTTTCCGATGACCCGTTCAGGGCAGTGTGCGCTTGAGCACACCGGCCCGTGCAGCATTTATCTTACGAACATTCCACACACCCGCCGACAATCGTACAATTCTCGGCAGGTTTTTGAACATGTTCCTCAGATAAAAGTCGTGTGACCTTACAGTAGCAGAGGTTGCACGCCTTCCACACACCTTGCGATAATCGTACGATCGCAGGATTTCCCGCGATTATTGTACGATTATCGCAAGGTGTGTGGGCACCTCAACTTGATCAAGCTGACAAAGGTTTCTTACTCCTCCCTGGCTTTTATCAACACATTTTGTTCATTGACTTTCTCTGTGTTTAATCAATTGTCTGTGTGTACACTACAAGTTCTAGATAACATTGTTTAATTAAATAAACTCTACATCAGAGTTTTATCACTGAAATATCTTCTAAATGGCCTGGGGTGTACATTCTGGGCCATTAGGTAAACACTAAATAGTGCCATTCAAAACCCTTAACAGTCTTAAAAATTGCTTCAAACACCTCAGACCTGGACACATTCAAATTACAAGAAAGGGAAGCTGGCCAGTCTCTTAAAGCCTATTAAATGTATACTGTTGTTAATATTAAAAGTTGGACTTGAAAAAAAAATATTCATTAGCTCCAATTTTTTATCCAGACATCACTGTGCTTTATCAGTCCACCCTCACTTTCTTATGTCTGTAATCTCATGATTGCAGAATGCACCTGCTTGTCATAATGAAAAATCATGCTTTCACCTCTCACACAGCAAGTCCTAATTGTTTTGGAAGTTTGAATGTGATTGGTGTTGCAGAAAGGTAAGAGACAAGGTTATGCAGCAGTAAGTACACTCCTACTTTTTGGTCACCTGTGTCCCACTGGGGAAAATTAAAGACACAACAGGAAGTAAACGGTAACCTGCTAGGTAGGGGATCTCTCTTTTATCACCAAAACTAGTGTCCCCACTGGGAGATTTCTCTTCTGTTACTGATGTGGTGATGACTACAAATTTTGGATTTAACCTTACTTTTAGTACAGGGCACATACAGCAAAAAAAATAAATTGACCGACATTGTAATCCTTTCCTATGCTATCCAAAAAAAAAAAAGAAATGGCTTTACATGCACTTTAGTTTGTTGCCTGGAACTGGCCTTCAAGTAGCAGTCAAATGCCTCTCAGTTATAGGTCAAATTTCCTAAAGTAGCTATTTTAACATATCTGAAATTCCTTTGCTTACCCATTGATTAATAAGATGAACAAAAACTGAGGTTGGATAATTTTGTAAATGCACTGCAACCTTAAACTTTTTCAAAGTTAAATTATTCTGAACTGTTATAATCATCATGTTCTGCCTATACCTTCCTTTGTGTCACAATAGGCAGCATTGGTTTATTTAACGTAAGATATTATATTTTTAAGTCTTGGCAACAAGGGTGCAGTAAATTAGAGGCACATGCAAACTTCAGCAAATATAATAAATAATAAAAAGTAAAATAGTGAAAATCTCCTCTTGGGACATATGATAAATGGCCACTATCAAACCAGCACTAATTAGTACAATTACTCACATTGATTCTTTGCCACAGCTGAGCATAAAAATGACAGACTATCTCAAGTAACTGGCGAACTGAATGTCTTGATAGCATCATTTGTACATGACACACAATAGATAATAATATAAATGGAGCCAGACTAAAACTAACTTTTAAAACCTGTATTGTGTCTATTCCCCATTATAAAGCAGTGTTCAGTCTTGGGCAATTTACGAGCCATCTCCAAATCTCAGTGCTTGCATATTATACTGGAATACCACTGTATGCCATAAACAGTTTCTTCCCTAATTAAACCCCTAAGTGAGTATATTAATCACATCTGTCCACATAGAGCAAATGCTAATTCCAATTAACTTATTCTGCTTTGATCTCATTATAAAGCATTTGTTATGTAATTTTATTTGCCTGAATGTGACGCACAGCCATTGCTCATTTAACATATGAAATGTTTATTTCATTTTATGTAGTCTTCTGCCTTTTCAGCCTGATCTGTTAAGAACTTGCAATGGATTATAGGGTTTTTAAAAACCCTAGAATGCTAATGCTTCACCTTTTGGTACAATAGGGGCTTTTTTGTCAATGGGGTTAGCAGGTTTTGCTCCACAGTAGTGAAATCCCCTAGCCTTTCTGCCATAGCTACCAACACAGTAATCTGTTAGCACATTTGGTTATTCTTGTTCACACTTGATGTATTGACTTATAGAAACCTCTGACATCTCAGTGTTTCCCCAAAGCATGAATTCTGACACAGGTTTGCAAGTTTCTATTGCTGTTAAATTTACAGTGCAAAAAATAAATATTTATAATTTAAAGCAAATCTGTCACATGTATATATGTTATCAATATGGTATAATAGGAATACAATCCAAATACTCTTTAAAGGCAAACTATAGGATACTTTTAGCAAGAACACATTTTGAGTTATTATTGTAACATTTACCTGAATTTTTTTAAATTGAACCTTTACTCCATTTTTGCTCCAGGTGCTGACCAATAATAAACATTTTTTTCTTTTCCTTAAACTTTTTTTATTATTTTCTTAATTTTTGTTATACTGAAAAATTGCCTGGATGGGTTTAACACCGCGGATGTCAACTGGTTAAAAATTGTTTACGTTTTTTCTTATTCTGCTCGCTACCTCGGAGGTAGTAAGCAGAATAGCCAAACCGAATGCCCTCGGTGGGCCTTTCGGGACAGATATTGGATCGGCTGAGTCGAACTCCTTCTGCACTTCGGCTCAGCTGAACATGATTTTAACCGGTGTATGGCTGAAATCAGCTGTACAAGGCTGAAGTGAATAGCCGAAGAGCATTTGGTTCACTTCACTTCGGCTCGGTTATTCACTCGACTGCCTTCTGCAGCTTTGTAAATCACCCTGCAAGTGTTAGCTAAGTAAACGTCTACTGAATATGCACATTGCTTATCTTCTAGAGCCCACCTTTAACACTGTTCACCTAAATTTAAATAATGTTCATGAAGCGCAATTATTTAACACATTAGAGTTTATTCATAAAATGTTTGCAGAGCTGTTCGCTCTATGAACATCTGACTTTTAGGGGGTGATTTACTAACCTAAACACACGCACGCACTAGGTGCGTGTGATTTTTACACAGCAAAACATATTTATCAACCAAAAAGTCTCTAAAAGCATATTTCCACTAATGCCATATATGGAAAAATCATGCACATGATGCATATATAATGCTGCTTCACAGTTTAGACAAAAATGGTTAGCTCATGCATTTACATTCCTGCATTCATCAATGCAAGCAACACAATGTAGAGCTAATTTACACAACATCACCTTGCAATTCATGCAGGGCTTTGCACAACACACCTGCTGGGTGTGTACACACTTCAAAGGTGTCTAGATTCCACCAATAGATCATGCTGGGAGGGAACACACTACAGAGGTGTATACTTGTTCTTGGCGTGTTTATAAGGTTAGTAAATCAACCCCTTAGAGTGTAAGATGAATTTGCTATGCTCCTTGAGTCCATCTAGTGGCCATAATGCAGTGCAAATTTTAAAGTCAGATGTTCACAGAACAGCTGTGTGAATGTTGCTCACTAATATATCCAGGAATTTTAATATCACTTAGCTGTACCAATTTTCATTACTAGTATTACTTATGTTATTTACTTCACATATTTACTTTCAAAATTTCTACTGAATAAAGATTTACCTATTATTTTCCTTTTTTAGATGTGGTTATTTAAAGTCTATTCCTTTCTGTCAGGTCAGACCTGAACAATACATTTTAAATGAAAGACAGAAACAGTGCAGCACAGCCATTGTGCAGTACCACCAAGCTGTAAGCTTGGTGAGTCTGCATATGTTCTAAGCAAATAAGGATGCCTGCATGTGCATTTATAATTACAAGAAGTAAATAAATACATCTATTTTTTACTGCTGCTTCAGCTACAATTTCTTAGATCTTAATGAGAGTTTGATAGAAGCTACCTGGACCACTCTAGCGATGTACAAATAGTGTAAAAAATAATAATTATGAAGTTTAAACCCAGAGTCAGATAATGTTTGAAGATATTGGATAATGTGACAATACACATGTATTAAAAAGTCAAACAGTGGGGAGAGGATCTTTTTGTGGCTTAAATGGCAACATCGAAAATAGATATATCCTTTAAATAACATGATTGGGGTATCCCTGAAAGAGGAACTCCAGGAACTTTTTCTTGACCCTTCCAGTGGGACTACCCCCGCACTGCAAGAGTTAAGTGCTCGTTTTTGTCTAGGCGCTAAAATAACAAAGTTATGCTCATTCAAAGCTCCGAGCCTGCCAGCTATCACAGCGCTGCCTCCAGCCTCTCTTCTCCTCCAATGCAGCATTGGAATCTTCCTCAACATTCTCACATATATACACTGGGATATATATATGATATATAT